>NW_021265705.1:5774-11918 GCF_002162155.2 Triticum dicoccoides
CTTGTTTCTCTCAGCTTCCATCATAACCTCGGCTAGTGAAGGAGGATGAGGCAGATTTGCATCCCTGGCTTCACTGCCTTCGGCCTGCTCTTGAGAGGCAGGGTTAGCGCGCGTGTTGACCATCCTAGGTAAACAAGACAATGATTTAGTCAGGATGGTAAAATTCCGACATAGGATTCATAATGTAAGAAATAACTCGGAATGCAAGATGATCATCCGTATGACATGGTAGATACAGAAACTGCTTCTTTTATTCCATCGTCATACACACCATACAGGGTTTAGTACAAGACCAAACAAAGTACTATTACGGTGAAAAGAGGATTACATCTCATCGGAGGCATTCCAAGCTCCTATACATTATTTTTCTACACCTCCGGAAGGAGTACAAACTAGGTCATATCCCACGAGTCACGCGGGACGATAGACGACACAGCTAGTACGAACTAGTGATACTACCACTAACTCAGACCGATCCGTAGTAGTCCTCGTAGAAGTCACCTCCATAGCCTGGGAGCTCAACATGATCATCTGGAAACAGACGGTCTCGCGGAGCTTGTGGACCATAGGGGCTAGGATGAGGCCTTGGACCAACAAACGGTGGCCTGCGGGGACCGCGAGATGGGGTGATGCCTCCTACATCACGCCAAACCATCACGTCTGGCAGAGCGGATCTCACAGGATAGAGATCGCGCATATCTGAATATCCAGCTTGCACCGCCGGTGCGAACCGAGTCAAAGTGGCCGAGTGGTCAGCACGGGTGTTGAAGAGCTCTAACCTCAAGGCCCGATTTTCACGGTCCTTATCCTCGAGCATCTCAGCAGTGGTGCGAGTCCGTGAATCCTCCTGAGTGGGGTCAGCATAGATAGCCTGGAGATACCCTTGTGCTCCCGGAAGTGATCCTGGCATATACCGAAAATCAGAGTCCCGAAATATACCAGATCTGACTCGCATAATGGTCATCATAGAGTAGGCGGCGTCCCGCACAGCCATCTCAATAGTAACCCCGAGTCCATAAGAGCAGTGAAGAGGCTCGGTGGATCCAGGATAAGATGGAAATATCCTGACAGTGCAGAGATACTGGCTTTGATTAAAGTCTCGGAATTGCTCTTCGACCGTGTACTCAGGATACCAGCGGTATCCAGCCCCAGTCATTACCCTGACCAACTTAGCAGTATGGCCGGGTACATCTAGGCATCGAGTCAGGCGAACCACTTGATTAAGGTCGCGAGTGGCCATCTGAAAGCACAATCATAATGCAAAGGCATTAGAATTTCTATCGAAATTTCGGCAGCATAACAGCTGTAAATGCTCAAGAAGGATTTTGAGACATTTGACAAAGGATTTCATACACACTCAACATCATCATATGAAAGTTCTGGATCCATTCTAACAACATAATGTGGTAGTAGAACTGAACTAGGCTTGTATCCATCAAACTTATAAGGTACTACTGATTAGTAACTCGTGATCCTGATAGAGAGAACAGATCCTAATTCCTTAACCCCCGGTGGAAGAATGGACTGACTCAGATCAGAAAGTCATAAGGTATAAGGAGTAAAAAGAGCCTTACGTTCCAAACCACAAACAATTCCCCTACATATAACTAAAGAATTTCTAGACTCAACATCGACCAGTTTGGCTTGGAGAACCTACAGGCAGTCCGGCTCTGATGCCAACACTGTCAGGACCCCGACTCGATGTCACATCGATCTAGCCGGTAACACCTCATATCACTTTGCGGCCTCACGCACGGTATCCCCACGGGTGTCGCCTTACCTCTGCCCGGGACCGTTTGCGCCTTTTGGCTCACGTATATGATGGTGTCGCTAGCATCCATATGATAAAGAGCCCGGGCTGACATGACTAGTCGTAAACCCAAAGTGGCACAGACTTACAGGGACAGGCATCCATGACCCAGCTTCGAACGTGTCGGTCATCAGCAAGTGGGTCCGGGCTGTAGCACTGGGCTAGCAGGACTCCGGTAAACCGGGCTGTAGCGGGCTAACAGGACTCCGGTACTCAAAGCGTGACATTTCCCCGAAGGGACAGACACAGGAACGAAGAAGGACACATGCCGGCCAGCCTAAGTGTTCCAGAGCAGTAGCAAGCTACCATGGCTCAGCGGTAACACTAGGAGACATTTCCCGGTAAGAGAGGCTACTAAAGATAAACAACTAGATAGTCAGATCCCACACATACCAAGCATTTCAATCATACACACAAGATGCTCGATATGTGCAAATACAACGAAGCATCACAGCATGACTCTATGACACAAGTACTTTATTTAAGGCTCAGTGAGCCATACATAACAGACACAAAGGTACGGGTCTCACGACCCCACATACAAGTCATACAGTCATACAAACCAGCAGCGGAAGTAACTTGTCTGAGTACAGACAACTAGTAAAATAAAAGAGGCTTGGAAAGCCTAGCTATACTACGTGGTCCTTCACAAGCTCAGGGTCACCACCTGGGTCTTTAGCCTACTCGTTGATGTCAACGTCTACATAGAACCCATCAGAAGGGGTTGCAGCGTCTTCTGTAAAAATGTAGATTATAGCAACATGAGTACAAAGGTACTCAGCAAGACTTACATCAGATCCTACATACATGCATAGTATCAAGAAGGGTTGGTGGAGTTATTGCAGCAAGCCAGCTTTGACTCTTGGCTAGGCTATCCTACGATACTCCAACTTGAAATGGTTTTGCGCACACGAGTCCACTACTCACCAATTCAATACACTACCGAGGATCCGCCTCCGTCTTCCTACGGAAGAGCCATCCTCGGCACTCACACTTATCTTGAGGCTTTTAGTAGTTTCCATTTACTTGTCTATGAACTGTATAGGCAACCAAGTAGTCCTTTTCCGCGGACGCGGCTATTCGAATAGATCATGTTAACCCTGCAGGGGGTACTTCTTCATACACGCTCTCACCACTTACCGTCGTTTACACGACATGTACTCGGCAACCTTCAAGCGGAAGCCCAACGTGGGTGTCGGCCACGACCTACCTAATCACCTAAGCCTCCAGTCCAGGTTTATCGCCTATTCAGGTTCCATCCGCAGGGAGTCCGGCCGAGGTTTCCCATACGGCCCCGAACGATGTGAACAGGGTTCCCGAGATACCTAACGGGTATTCGGTACACCCGGCCACGTACCTACCGCATCACAGCCCACCCCTACGGTCAGCGCTGTCCACGGCCTCCAGTAGGCTACAAACACCAGAAACTACTTGCAACTCCTGGACGGAGAACTAGGGTGAATAAGAAGTCGAGAGGGTCCATTGGTTTCGGGCCCAATGCATGGTAGTAGCTGATTCTTAAATCACACATACAGATCTCAGTGCTTAAGGTCGGCTTCAATGAAACAACCCACCATGTACTCCTACATGGCCTCTCATCGATACCTTTACCAAATCGTGTCCACCACACCACTCTCATTACCGACATAATCATTTCACTCTAGCCCATCACCCAGATGAACCAGACCTGACACGACTCTAAGCATAGCAGGCATAGCAAGGTAGGAACAACACATACATATGGCTCAATCAACTCCTACACATGCTAGTGGGTTTCATCTAGTTACTGTGGCAATGACAGGTCATGCAGAGGAAATGGGTTCAACTACCGTAGCACACAGCAGTTTGAATCGCGTTGTCTTAATGCAGTAAAAGAGAGCAGGAGCGAGAACATGGGATTGTATCGATATGATCAAATGGTTGGTTGCTTGCCTGATGGTTCGATGCACGGATACGGTTCTTCGTTAGGGTAGTCACGGTACTCCTCGGGGACAGATCCTGTCGTAAAGGATAACGATACACAGGCATCACCAAACAATGTGCAACAATATGATGCATGCATGAAACATGGCAATATGAGTGTGTTGGGCTAATGCAACTAAAGCTACCAACGCTGTCAGGACCCCGACTCGATGTCACATCGATCTAGCTGGTAACACCTCATATCACTTTGCGGCCTCACGCACGGTATCCCCACGGGTGTCGTCTTACCTTTTCCCGGGACCGTTTGCGCCTTTTGGCTCGCGTATATGAAAGTGTCGCTAGCATCCATATGATAAAGAGCCCGGGCTGACATGACTAGTCGTAAACCCAAAGTGGCACAGACTTACAGGGACAGGCATCCATGACCCAGCTTCGAACATGTCGGTCATCAGCAAGTGGGTCCGGGCTGTAGCACTGGGCTAGCAGGACTCCGGTAAACCGGGCTGTAGCGGGCTAACAGGACTCCGGTACTCAAAGCGTGACATTTCCCCGAAGGGACAGACACAGGAACGAAGAAGGACACATGCCGGCCAGCCTAAGTGTTCCAGAGCAGTAGCAAGCTACCATGGCTCAGCGGTAACACTAGGAGACATTTCCCGGTAAGAGAGACTACTAAAGATAAACAACTAGATAGTCAGATCCCACACATACCAAGCATTTCAATCATACACACAATATGCTCGATATGTGCAAATACAACGAAGCATCACAACATGACTCTACGACACAAGTACTTTATTTAAGGCTCAGAGAGCCATACATAACATACACAAAGGTACGGGTCTCACGACCCCACATACAAGTCATACAGTCATACAAACCAGCAGCGGAAGTAACTTGTCTGAGTACAGACAACTAGTAAAATAAAAGAGGCTTGGAAAGCCTAGCTATACTACGTGGTCCTTCACAAGCTCAGGGTCACCACCTGGGTCTTTAGCCTACTCGTTGATGTCAACGTCTACATAGAACCCATCAGAAGGGGTTGCAGCGTCTTCTGTAAAATGTAGATTATAGCAACATGAGTACAAAGGTACTCAGCAAGACTTACATCAGATCCTACATACATGCATGTTATCAAGAAGGGTTGGTGGAGTTATTGCAGCAAGCCAGCTTTGATTCTTGGCTAGACTATCCTACGATACTCCAACTTGAAATGGTTTTGCGCACACGAGTCCACTACTCACCAATTCAATACACTACCGAGGATTCGCCTCCGTCTTCCTACGGAAGAGCCATCCTCGGCACCTCACTCTTATCTTGAGGCTTTTAGTGGTTTCCATTAACTTGTCTATGAACTGTATAGGCAACCAAGTAGTCCTTTACCGCGGACGCGGCTATTCGAATAGATTATGATAACCCTGCAGGGGTGTACTTCTTCATACATGTTTCCACCACTTAGCGTCTGCACATGACATGTGCTCGGCAGACTTCAAGCGAAAGCCGACGTGGGTGTAGACCACGACCTACCTAAACACTTAAGCCTCTAGTCCAGGTTTATCGCCTATTCAGGTTCCATCCGCAGGGAGTCCGGCCGAGGTTTCCCATACGGCCCCGAACGATGTGAACAGGCTTCCCAAGATACCTAACGGGTATTCGGTACACCGTGCCACGTACCTACCGCATCACAGCCCACCCCTACGGTCAGCGCTGTCCACGGCCTCCAGTAGGCTACAAACACTAGAAACTACTTGCAACTCCTGGACAGAGAGCTAGGGTGAATAAGAAGTCGATTGGGGTCATATTTCAGGGCCCAATGCATGGTAGTAGCTGTATCTTAAATCACGCATACAGATCTCAGTGCTTAAGGTCGGCTTCAATGAAACAACCCACCATGTACTCCTACATGGCCTGTCATCGATACCTTTACCAAATCGTGTTCACCACACCACTCTCATTACCGAGATAAACATTTCACTCTAGCCCATCACCCAGATGAACCAGACCTGACACGACTCTAAGCATAGCAGGCATAGCAAGGTAGGAACAACACATACATATGGCTCAAACAACTCCTACACATGCTAATGGGTTTCATCTAGTTACTGTGGCAATGACAGGTCATGCAGAGGAAATGGGTTCAACTATCGTAGCACACAGCAGTTTGAAACGCGTTGTCTTAATGCAGTAAAAGAGAGCAGGAGCGAGAACATGGGATTGTATCGATATGATCAAATGGTTGGTTGCTTGCCTGATGGTTCGATGCACTGATACGGTTCTTCGTTAGGGTAATCAGGGTACTCTTCGGGGACAGAACCTGCCGCAGAGAGCACCGATACACAAACATTACCAAACAGTATGCAACAATATGATGCATGCATGAAACATGGCAATATGAGTGTGTTGGGCTAATG
>NW_021265706.1:0-1603 GCF_002162155.2 Triticum dicoccoides
AGAGTCCACGATGTCTTCCACGTTTCTCAACTCAGGCGTTGCTTCTCGGATCCTATCCGTGAAGTGGACCACGAAACGCTTGATCTCCAGGATAATCTTACATATCGAGAGTACCCCATTCGTATCCTCGATCAGGCCGAGCGTACCACTCGACGCCAGAACATCAAGTTCCTCAAAGTACAATGGTCGCACCATTCTGAGGATGAAGCAACTTGGGAAAGGGAGGATCGTCTTCGACTCGAGTACCCCGCCTTCTTTCCGGAGGAACCCAAATCTCGGGACGAGATTCTTTTGAGTGGGGGTGAGTTGTCACACCCTAGCTAGTCATGCATTAGAGTGTTGCATCATGTTTACTCTTTCATCAGAAACTTGAAATGGGGATCTGTGAAACCCTCAGAATCATTTTGAAAATGATCCAAATAAAAATTTCTCCAAAAAGGGTCCAAGAAAATGCTCATGTTGCTCTCTGAAAATATTGGACAGAGATAAAAATCAAACCAATATTTTTAGTGGCTCATGGACATTTATTTTGGGCATTTGGAATTAATGCATAAATATTTGCTTTGGAAATATATCTCTATATATATTAATATATGTCCAAATATTATGCCAATTATAAAGGAGCTCTGGAATAATATATCTAGCCCCTGCAAAAATTGGCATAAGTTAAATAAATGATTTAATATATTATTTAAATCAAAACAAATGTCAGAAATTAGAAAACAGAAAAAAATAAAAGGGAGAAGCTTACCTGGGCTCCTCCCTGTGCAGCCCAGCCAGCTGGCCGGCCCAGCCAGCAGGCGGCCCAGCCCGCCTCCCTCCTCTGTCGTCTTCATCCCGACAGAGGGAGGGGAGTGTGGCCGGCGCGCGCGCCCGCCACCGCGCCACGCCACCTCTCTCCCTGCCTGCCTGCCCTTCCCTCCTCGCCTCGATGCCCCTGGACGACGCCACGCCGTCCCCCTGCTCTCTCTCACTCTCCCCCGGCTCTCCCCTCCTCTCCCTCGCTCTCTCTCTCACACGGCCGAACACCACCGTCGCCGCCGTTCGCCATAGCAGCCATCTCCGGCCACCCCTCGCTCCCCCGACTAGCTCAGGAGCTCCGCCACAACCTCCTCTTCCTCCCCACCGCTCCACGGGCCTCCGGAAGCCCTGCATCGCCGCCACGTCGCCGTTCCCCTCTTCAGGCTCCGACCATCGTCGCCGTCGAATTCGTCGTCTCCAGCGCGTCCCCGAGCCCGCTAACCACCTCTGCAGCTCCGCGGTGAGCCCCCGGATCGTTTCCCCCTTCTCCCCTGGTCTCTCCCGACCTCTAGGCCCTAGCCCCACTTTGGCCGAGAGCTCCACGCCGCCGGCGATGTCGCCGTCGTGACCACGGTCACAGTAGCACCCAACCGAGCACACTATCGTGCTCCACACCTCACTAGGATCACGCAGCACACACTAACGCCTCCCCAAACCCCCTGCAACATCGATCCCGACCGCACCCGAACTCCGGCGGCCGCAGCCGAGCTCGCCGCCGTCGACTCCGGCCACCCCAGGCCCAGCCACGGCCACCGTTCGACGCGCGGGAGCAAGAGCTTTCCAACGAGCCCAAGCACGGCCT
>NW_021265707.1:0-1676 GCF_002162155.2 Triticum dicoccoides
TAAGCGCACCGTAGGGTTTGTCAATCGTGGAAATCACTTCGGGATGCCAAAACTGTGTAATAGTTCAAAAACGGGCCAAAATCGGCCAAAACTGCGAGTCTTGACGACCAACACGCAAGCACACCTTGGGGTTCGACAAAAATGGACATCTCTTTGGGACCCCAAAACGGTGAGTAATAGTCCCCGAAACGGGTCGGAATCAACAAAACCTGCGAGTGTTGATGACCGACACGTAAACGCACCCAGAGGTTCGTCAATCGTGGAAATCACTCCGGGACCCCAAAACAGTGAGTAATAGTCCACGAGACGGCCAGAATTGGCCAAAATTGTGAGTGTTGATGACCGACACATAAACGCACCCCCGGGGTTCATCAATCGTGGAAATCACATCGGGACCCCAAAACTGAGTAATAATCCAAGAAACGGGCCAGAATCGGCCAAAACTGCGAGACTTGACGACCAACACGAAAGCACACCTTGGGGTTCGACAACAATGGAAATCGCTTTAGGACCCTAAAACGGTGAGTAATAGTTCACGAAAGGGACATAATCGACAAAACCCGCGATTGTTGATGACCGAAACATAAATGCACCAGGGGTTCGTCAGTCGTGGAAATCCCCCCGGGACCCGAAACTGCGAGTAATAGTCCACAAAACGGGCCAGAATCGGCCAAAACTGCGAGTGTTGATGAACGACACGTAAGCGCATCTTTGGGTTCAACAACTATGGAAATCGCTTCGGGACCCCAAAAAGGTGAGTGATAGTCCACGAAACGGGTCAGAATTGGCCAGAACTATGAGTGTTGACGACGGGCACGTAAACGCACCCCCGGGATCGTGAATCGTGGAAATCGCTCTGGGACCCCAAAACGGTGAGTAATAGTCCACGAGACGGACCAGAATTGGGCAAAATGGTGAGTGTTGATAACCGACACATAAACGCACCCCGGGGATCGCAAATCGTGTAAATCGCTCTAGGACCCCAAAACGGTGAGTAATAGTGCACCAAACGGACCAGAATCGGCCAAAACTGCGATTGTTGATGACCGACACATAAGCGCACCGTAGGGTTTGTCAATCGTGGAAATCACTTCGGGATGCCAAAACTGTGTAATAGTTCAAAAACGGGCCAAAATCGGCCAAAACTGCGAGTCTTGACGACCAACACGCAAGCACACCTTGGGGTTCGACAAAAATGGAAATCTCTTTGGGACCCCAAAACGGTGAGTAATAGTCCACGAAACGGGTCGGAATCAACAAAACCTGCGAGTGTTGATGACCGACACGTAAACGCACCCAGAGGTTCGGCAATCGTGGAAATCACTCCGGGACCCCAAAACAGTGAGTAATAGTCCACGAGACGGCCAGAATTGGCCAAAATTGTGAGTGTTGATGACCGACACATAAACGCACCCCCGGGGTTCATCAATCGTGGAAATCACATCGGGACCCCAAAACTGAGTAATAATCCAAGAAACGGGCCAGAATCGGCCAAAACTGCGAGACTTGACGACCAACACGAAAGCACACCTTGGGGTTCGACAACAATGGAAATCGCTTTAGGACCCTAAAACGGTGAGTAATAGTCCACGAAAGCGACATAATCGACAAAAACCGCGATTGTTGATGACCGAAACATAAATGCACCAGGGGTTCGTCAATCGTGGAAATCCCCC
>NW_021265708.1:0-1039 GCF_002162155.2 Triticum dicoccoides
TAAGCGCACCGTAGGGTTTGTCAATCGTGGAAATCACTTCGGGATGCCAAAACTGTGTAATAGTTCAAAAACGGGCCAAAATCGGCCAAAACTGCGAGTCTTGACGACCAACACGCAAGCACACCTTGGGGTTCGACAAAAATGGACATCTCTTTGGGACCCCAAAACGGTGAGTAATAGTCCCCGAAACGGGTCGGAATCAACAAAACCTGCGAGTGTTGATGACCGACACGTAAACGCACCCAGAGGTTCGTCAATCGTGGAAATCACTCCGGGACCCCAAAACAGTGAGTAATAGTCCACGAGACGGCCAGAATTGGCCAAAATTGTGAGTGTTGATGACCGACACATAAACGCACCCCCGGGGTTCATCAATCGTGGAAATCACATCGGGACCCCAAAACTGAGTAATAATCCAAGAAACGGGCCAGAATCGGCCAAAACTGCGAGACTTGACGACCAACACGAAAGCACACCTTGGGGTTCGACAACAATGGAAATCGCTTTAGGACCCTAAAACGGTGAGTAATAGTTCACAAAAGGGACATAATCGACAAAACCCGCGATTGTTGATGACCGAAACATAAATGCACCAGGGGTTCGTCAATCGTGGAAATCCCCCCGGGACCCGAAACTGCGAGTAATAGTCCACAAAACGGGCCAGAATCGGCCAAAACTGCGAGTGTTGATGAACGACACGTAAGCGCATCTTTGGGTTCAACAACTATGGAAATCGCTTCGGGACCCCAAAAAGGTGAGTGATAGTCCACGAAACGGGTCAGAATTGGCCAGAACTATGAGTGTTGACGACGGGCACGTAAACGCACCCCCGGGATCGTGAATCGTGGAAATCGCTCTGGGACCCCAAAACGGTGAGTAATAGTCCACGAGACGGACCAGAATTGGGCAAAATGGTGAGTGTTGATAACCGACACATAAACGCACCCCGGGGATCGCAAATCGTGTAAATCGCTCTAGGACCCCAAAACGGTGAGTAATAGTGCACCAAACGGACCAGAATCGGCCAAAACTGCGATTG
>NW_021265709.1:0-1984 GCF_002162155.2 Triticum dicoccoides
CTTCTAAAGGTCAAATCTCTTCAGATCCTTCAAGTTTTCGGAGTCTTCAACTGTTGTAGCTTCTAATACATGGTGAAATCCTCTTTACTCTGAAAGGGTCATCAATTCCTTCTTGGAGCGTCTTCAGTTGATCCTCCGGTTGATTAAAAGGGAAAAGGGGTATATTCTAACTATTTGAGGTGAGAGTGTCAGAAGAGATGAGAAGTAAGAGTCTTTTTGTAAATAGAGTTTTTGAGATATCCTGTCCTAGGGCTTTCCGATGTCTAGGGTCACGTCCTACAGTCAACATGTGCTCTGATACCATTTCTGTAGCGACCCGACCTCAGACGGTCAAGCCTCTGTGTTACTGTGCCATCCCTGGATCAGTATGCTGGCACACACAGTACATCAATGTATATATCAAAGTGCAATCACATGTATAAATAACGTAAAATGATATATACCTCATAATACTCAGAGGAAACAATCAAACGGGTGTGGAGTCCCATCAACGCCATCGGCAGGTTGAGTGTAGACCGTAACCCTGTATCGTAATTCTTACTCGTCGAGGAAATATCTGCAACATGATACGTTGCAGCCGTGTAGGTCAGTACATTGAATGTACCGGCAAGATCACAATAAAAAGAACAGATGATAAAACTATACTATATGCATTATGGTTTTGTGGCTCTGTATCTGAATTTTGTTTGCGTAAAAGCTGGTTTTATTTTACCTACATCAAAGGCAAAAGTGAAGTCTGTACTATGGAGTTTTCTATCATGACATGGTTCCGCCAACCGATGTCTCATAGCCCAAAATCATCATAGGTTGCCCACAATTAAGTTATCAGTCCAGTGTTGAGAGTTCCGAGATAGATCCAAGTCCAGAGGCTCAAATTGCAAATTGTCCGTAACCGGGGACACGGCTAATCGATTAGGTTTAAACCCTCTGCAGAGGTTTGTACACTTTACCCACAAGATTCGATCCCTCTTTTTATGTTCTCGCACTTCAGGGTGTTTGAGAACAAGACGACCGAAACATGGTCTTCCGAAGAGTTCCTCTGACCACTGTCCGGTACTCATCCCATCCTACCATAGTTCTACATCTGCTAGTACCGTCCCAGCCAGAGTCACCACTAAGGTCAACCAAGCCAGAGCCCATAATGACTTGCGGTTGCACAGGTAAGCTTCCGGGCATGAAGTATTCTTCCGTCTCTTTGAGTCTGGGTGAAGCTTTCCGCAAGATGTCATGGCGCTTCTCCATGCATCCCGGCCAACCACTGGTTTCTCCAGGGTGCTCGTCAACCATCCTTCACCCAGTAGTGTGTATTGAATTCTTGTCTCGAGTCTTGAAGTCTTGAGGCCTTGGAGATGCAGTCCTTGCAGATGCCATCATGGAGCTGTCGTCATTGACGTAGAGTCCTCCTTCTTCACACCACTCTCATGCACTCATACCAACCCCGTCTACTATAGCGTAGCATTAAAGTAAATGACGTCCCGGGCTTGGTAACAGGGTGATGGGTTCCTACCTCATGCAGACTAATCAACTACAAGAATTCAATATCACTACTGAAGGGTGGTTGCAAAGATGCCACTAAATGCAATAAAACATAGGTATGAAAGCATGGTCAAAGTGAACTTGCCTGGTAATACTTGATGAAGATAATAACGCTCTCGGAATAAAGACTTGGTAGAACTATTCGTCACTCCGTTGAAAATCTATATAGTCAAACATAGCATTCACATAAGCAAACATCCTAGCAAACAATTTTAGCACTCAAAATAACAATCAAAACAGCAAGGAAAATCGATAATAAAACTCAAACAAAATCAAAAGAAACTTCAAATAAAACTACAAAGAAAAACTACTAACGAAGATCTATGACTTTGCTACAAACATCAAATTTTGCCGTAAGTAAAAACTTAACAACAATTAAAATACTAAACTAATAAATTAACAGAAAATAAAATGCAAAATAACTAATTTAACAGAAAGTATTTTTTTT
>NW_021265710.1:0-2500 GCF_002162155.2 Triticum dicoccoides
AGCTTGTATCAGCTAAGCTTGTATTACGTGTAACTTGTAGAACTTGTAAATGCTACAGCTTGTAGGACTTGTCATTTGTAGAGCTAGTAAATAAGCTTGTATATGATACAGCTTGTAGGACGTGTCATTTGTAGAGCTTGTATTGAATCTGGCTATTGTTATTTGAAGTATCTTGTGTGTTTTTCCTTGCCAATTTAACTAGTAGTTATTTTCTTATTGTCAAATTGAAATATGAAGAATCTGGGCCTAATAGCTAGGACCCACTTATCAGAACCTGACAAGTGGGATCTGTTTGACTAGTGGACCCATTTTATAAAAAAAATACTAAAACTGTTGTACAAAAAGGCCATGACCCATAAAATAAGAAGGCCAAATTGTTGGGCTAGGCCCATGTAGCTAAAGAAAATTAATAGAGAAAATATACAGTAAAAAGGCCGAATTGTTGGGCTCGGCCCATGTAGAAAATCGAATTGGACCGGGCCGAATCTTGTGCCACATCAGCTTGCCACGCTGGATGCCTACATGGCCTGGGGGAGGTTGCTAGTGACCAAAACGCCACAGTAGGAATATTTTGGTCGTAAACTTCTTTGACCATTCCAGAAGAAAGGTCGCTATAGTCAGTTTATGACGGCCAGCTTTTGACCTTCTGTTTTTGGTCACAAAAAGGTCATAAATGGAAATTTGTGACCTTTCAGTGACCAATAGTGGTGGTCACAAGTTGACATATTTCTTGTAGTGGGGAAACACAGTAGTTCACAAAAACTAGATGTGATATTTGTATCCTTCTCTGTCACTGTATCTCAATGATGCTGGGAAAGAGGAATCTGATGTTCCACCGACCAACAGGCGGGCAGCTGAGCAAGGACACCAGTAGAGCTGTAGACATGCTTGAGCGCACCCACTTAGGGATGATATTGTTATGGCAGACACAATGCGTGAATCTGAGCCGGCACGAAGAACAGTCAAGCCGTGCTCTAAAAGTTCCCGCTCACAGTAGAGTATGGGACTATGGCCCAAAGCTTACTTGTCTACTTTTTTTTTTGAGCATCAGTACAGACACAAGCGCTCATATACACGCGCATACACTCACCCCTATGTACTTGCCTACTTGTTGTCCAGGTCAACAATGAAAGCAATCCGCTCACAAATAATAGCCCGTCTTTCCAACTTTTCTAATTTCTTTTTACATTGAGCCCACACATACATATACGCATATTCTTGTTCAATTCGAACTGCAAAACATCTTATATTTAGTTACAAAGGTATTACTAATATACACGATAAAACACATAGAACTAGCAGGTGCGGCAATTAGGAAGGGACGGTGAATGCATGCATGCAAAAATACAATAGAGGATTTCATGCATGCCAACAATTTTTCGTCACTTTGTGTCAAATAACTACACTGGGCTTTGGGTTACGTGAACGAGACCTCACTTGTAGACATTTTGCTCAGCATCTACCTGCCTCATAATTGCAAGAGGAATAGAGATGGATTGGTGGAATTCACAAGACAAGTTATAACAAATCCTAGTCTATCGTATCTTTTCTAATAGTCATCAAACTCAGCATCCCCCTTAGTCACAACGGTAGTGTTGCAGATGATGAGACTGAAGAATAATCCAAAGGTAAGTTGGTGGACATTCCCCCACAGTCGAAAACGTCGATACATCGCGGAAGTCGTGGCTAGAGTGAAAACCGACGAGGTTGATCAAGAAAGGTGGTAGCCCTTTGCTCTGATACTATGTCAGAGGAATAGAGAGGGATTGGTGGAACTATTCGATGAATTGCTTGAGCCTCGTGAACGTATATATCGGAGTACATGACCATCTTGGAGTACTAGGAAAATAATGGGTGATTCACGTTTTCCTCCCCCATGTCCCTTTTCCAGGAAAAATACAGAAAATAATTCTCGTATTTTATTGGCTCAGAATGGAACATGGAAGGGACACGAACTGACCTCTGCATAGGTAGGATGAATACAACCAACATAAATCAACGCAAAACAAGAAACAAGCAAATAGCAGTCATATAACACTATTAAGAAAAACCTTATACATAGAGGGTTAGCAGTAACGCGGGTTAGAATCGGGCGCTACTGATACTTAACAGTACCGCTTTGTTACCAACCGTGCTACTCCTACAAATATAACAATAGCGCGGACCACGAAAATGCGCTACTACTATTTTGGCCATCACCGTTGCCTTCAAGCTAGGCATAGTAGCATCGCTGCCTGGAAAATGCGCTACTGCTATGGGAGTATCCGTAGCGTGTTTTCCTATACCGCGCTACTGGTAAGTCTAACTTACCTTCATCGCGCGCGGCCCTGACTCTCCCCCTCAACCCTCTCCATCTCATCTCACCCGTCGTTGCCGCTGCCAGCCCGTTGCAGCCACCACATTGCCTCCCACTGCTACTGCCCCCCCCCCTAGTATGTCTGCCTCCCTCCCCCCTTCCTCCCTCCTCCATCCACTCCCTCTTCCATCCCTCCTCCCTCCC
>NW_021265711.1:0-1885 GCF_002162155.2 Triticum dicoccoides
CACTAGTACCTCAGTAAATACTACAGGCCTTTGACAAGGCCGGCCTTTTTAACCTATATCGGCCTCTGTTGGGCAGTGCCACATGTCGACGTATCATAGGCACCTTCGGTCCAATGAGTGGATGGCATCTGTCCCGACGGTGAGCCGACACGTGGTTCCTCCGGCCAATGAGAAATTTACACGTGGAAAATCCCCATTGGTCATGGCTGTTAGCGGGTTATAGGATCCGAAACCAAACCCAATAGCTTAACAGCGACCCGTTATGGTGGATGCCACGTGTCAGTCACCCTTGACAAAAGCACTTCCATGACGCACGATTTATCGTCATGCAATTAGACACTTCCGTGATGATAATTTTGGTAATCTCATGGAACACTTCTACGACAGCACATGTATGACTATCTTTATTCTGTCATAAAATCATGATGGATGTACATGGATGACAAAAAACGTGACCTACTGTGACAAACACGTATCATCACGGAAGTGTATTTTTTTGTAGTGACAACTCTACGCACACTTTACATTCTCTTTACTTAGAACAAGTATAAAACTAGAAGTACTTTGTACCCCCTCCGTCCGGAAATACTTGTCATCAAAATGAATAAAAGGGAATGTATCTAGATGTATTTTAGTTCTATATACATCCCTTTTTGTCCATTTTGATGACAAGTATTTTTGGACAGAGGGAGTAGGTGTGAAGGGATAAGTTTGCAAGATAGTAAAGAACGTAGAAATAAAAAGTAGGTGATGTTCTAATTAAAGTACAATTAAAGGGACATGCTCTGATAATGAATAATGATGATCATCACACTTATATTTACTTAAAACTCAAAAAATTACAACTCGATCCTAGAACAAGTATGACTCTATATGAATGCCTCTAGCAGTGTACCATGATGCGCGTAGCAAAGATATCAAAAAATGGACAAGCATTGAAAGTATCATGCCAGCTATCTTACGATCATGCAAAGCAATATTACAATGAATGCTCAAGTCATGTATATGATGATGATGGAAGTTGCATTGCAATATACCTCGGAATGGCTATGGAAATGCCATAATAGGTAGGGATGGTGGCTGTTTTGAGGAAGGTATAAGGAGGCTTATGTGTGATAGAGAATGTCATATCATGGGGTTTTTATGCACCAACGAAGTTTGCACCTACTCTCAATGTGAGAAATGGCAATGCACAATACCGAAGAGGCTACCAAATTGCGGAAAGGTGAGGGTGTGTATAATCCATGGACTCACATTAGTCATAAAGAACTCACATACTTATTGCGTATGTTTATTAGCCCTTGAAGCAAAATACTACTACACATGCTCCTAGAGGGGAGGTTGGTAGGAGTTAACCACCGCGAGCCCCCGACCTCCACGCAAAGGAAGACAATAAATAATAAATCATGCTGCTACTTCTTAGCATAACTAGAGACTATATGTGCATGCTTCGGGAATCACAAAGCTTAACACCAATATTCTTACTAAACCACAATCATTCACTAGTACCTCCCACATATTACCATCTCTATATCGCAAAACTATTGCAAGGAATCAAACATATCATATTCAGTTATCTACAAGTTTTATGTAGGATTTATGACTAACCATGTGAGAACAATTCCTGTTGACTCTCTAAATAGATATAAGTGAAGCAAGAAAGTTTACTTCTTTATACAAAAGGCCACACTCTTAAGTGAAGCAAAAGAGCATTCTACAAATAACGGTTTCTAGATGTAGGGAAACAGGCGTCCAAACTTCAAATGATATAAGTGAAGTACATGAAGCATTCCATAAAGCCATACACAAAAGATATAAGTGAAGTGCAAAGAGCATACTATAAATCAACCAAGGAATCTCTCATACCGGCATGGTTCATAAAAAA
>NW_021265712.1:0-1373 GCF_002162155.2 Triticum dicoccoides
GGGTGCGTTTGGGAGTCCATCGTCAACAGTGATAGTTTTGGCCAATTCTGACCCGTTTCAATGTCTATTACTCACCGTTTTGGGGTCCCGAAGCGATCTCCATAGTTGTTGAACCCCAAGGTGCGCTTACGTGTTGGTCATCAACAATCATAGTTTTGTCCGATTCTGGTCCGTTTCGTGCACTATTACTCACTATTTCGGGGTCCCGAAGTGTTTTGCACGATTGACGAACCCCGGGGTGCGTTTACGTGTCGGTCATCAACACTCGCGGTTTTGTCGATTCTAACGCGTTTCGTGGACTATTACTCACCGTTTTGGGGTCCCAAAGAGATTTCCACGATTGACAAACCCTACGGTGCGCTTACGTGTCGGTCATCAACAATCGCAGTTTTGGCCGATTCTGGTCCGTTTGGTGCACTATTACTCACCGTTTTGGGGTCCTAGAGCGATTTACAGGATTTGCGATCCCCGGGGTGCGTTTATGTGTCGGTTATCAACACTCACCATTTTGCCCAATTCTGGTCCGTCTCGTGGACTATCACTAACCGTTTTGGGGTCCCAGAGCGATTTCCACGATTCACGATCCCGGGGATGCGTTTACGTGCCCGTCATCAACACTTATAATTCTGGCCAATTCTGACCCGTTTCGTGGCCTATTACTCACCTTTATGGGGTCCCGAAGCGATTTCCATAGTTGTTGAACCCAAACATGCACTTACATGTCGTTCATCAACACTCGCAGTTTTGGCCTATTCTGGCCCGTTTTGTGGACTATAACTCGCTGGTTCGGGTCCCGGAGGGATTTCCACGTTTGACAAACCCCTGGTGCGTTTATGTTTCGGTCATGAACAATCGCGGTTTTCTTCGATTCTGTCCCTTTCGTGGACTACTACTCACCGTTTTGGGGTCCTAAAGCTATTTCCATTGTGTCGAACCCCAATGTGTGCTTACGTGTTGGTCGTCAAATCTCGCAGTTTTAGCCAATTCTGGCCCGTTTCTTGGACTATTACTCAGTTTTGGGGTCCCGAAGTGATTTCCACGATTGACGAACCCCGGGGGTGCGTTTATGTGTCGGTCATCAACACTCACAATTTTGGTTAATTCTGGCTGTCTCGTGGACTATTACTCGCTGTTTTGGGGTCCCGGAGTGATTTCCATGATTGACGAACCTCTGGGTGCGTTTACATGTCGGTCATCAACACTCGCAGGTTTTGTTGATTCCGACCCGTTTCGTGGACTATTACTCACCGTTTTGGGGTCCCAAAGAGATTTCCATTTTTGTCAAACCCCAAGGTGTGCTTGCGTGTTGGTCGTCAAGACTCGCAGTTTTGGCCGATTTTGGCCCGTTTTTGAACTATTACACAGTTTTGGCA
>NW_021265713.1:0-970 GCF_002162155.2 Triticum dicoccoides
AGCATTTAAAACTAAGTTTGGATTATATGAGTGGTTAGTCATGCCTTTTGGGTTAACTAATGCACCTAGTACTTTCATGAGATTAATGAACGAAGTTTTACGTGCTTTCATTGGACGATTTGTGGTAGTTTACTTTGATGACATATTGATTTATAGCAGATCTTTGGAAGAACATTTGGAACATTTACGTGCTGTTTTTATTGCTCTACGTGATGCACGTTTGTTTGGTAACCTTGGGAAGTGCACCTTTTGCACAGACCGAGTATCTTTTCTTGGCTATGTTGTTACTCCACAGGGAATTGAAGTTGATAAAGCCAAGATTGAAGCTATTGAGAGTTGGCCGCAGCCCAAAACGGTCACACAAGTGAGGAGTTTTCTTGGCCTCGCTGGATTCTATAGGCGTTTTGTGAGAGATTTTAGCACCATTGCTGCACCTCTCAATGAGCTTACAAAGAAAGATGTGCCTTTTCTTTGGGGTACCGCACAGGAAGAAGCCTTCACGGTATTAAAAGATAAGTTGACACATGCTCCTTTACTCCAACTTCCTGATTTTAATAAGACTTTTGAGCTTGAATGTGATGCTAGTGGAATTGGATTAGGAGGTGTGTTATTACAAGATGGCAAACTTGTTGCATACTTTTCTGAAAAATTGAGTGGGCCTAGTCTGAATTATTCTACTTATGATAAAGAATTATATGCTCTTGTTCGGACTTTAGAAACATGGCAACATTATTTATGGCCCAAAGAATTTGTTATACATTCTGATCATGAATCTTTGAAACATATTAAAAGTCAAGCTAAACTGAATCGTAGACATGCTAAATGGGTTGAATTCATTGAGACTTTCCCTTATGTCATTAAACACAAGAAGGGAAAAGAAAATGTTATTGCTGATGCATTGTCTCGTCGCTATACTATGCTTTCACAACTTGACTTCAAAATATTTGGTTTAGAGACCATCAAAGATCAA
>NW_021265714.1:0-1172 GCF_002162155.2 Triticum dicoccoides
GGAACCATTCAACATCTTAGAGCCATCAAAGAACATGGTCCAATGCTCCGAGTGAACTTCAGTCGGCTGCTGCTGTTCAATCCACTCGGCGAGGAAATCTGCTATGGCCTGGGACTTAATGGCTTTCTTTGCCTCAAACTTGATATCAAGGGGAAGAAGTTCAATCGCCCATTTCGCCACTCGACCAGTTGCATCTCTGTTGTGCAAAATCTCTGATAGTGGAGCGTCGCTGACGACTGTGATGGAATGATCAGAGAAATAATGAGCAACCTTCTTTGTGGTCATGTATATTCCATACACAAGCTTCTGATAATGAGGATATCTCTGCTTGGATGGAGTCAAGACTTCAGACAAATAATACACTGGGCGCTGAACTTTGAGAGCTTTTCCTTCTTCTTCCCGCTCGACCGTAAGCACAGTACTGACGACTTGTCCTGTGGCTGCGATATAAAGCAACAGAGGCTCTTTGCTGATTGGGGCAGCAAGCACCGGCTGGGTGGAGAGCAGAGCTTTTAGCTCGGCAAACGCTGCATCAGCTTCTGGAGTCCACTCGAACTTGTCTGCCTTCTTCATCAGTCGGTAAAGAGGCAATGCCTTTTCACCGAGTCGTGAGATGAACCGACTTAATGCGGCCAAGCATCCAGTAAGCTTCTGGACATCGTGCACTCGCACAGGGCGTTTCATTCGGAGAATAGTGCCGATCTTCTCTGGATTAGTGTCGATCCCTCGCTCGGAAACGAGAAAACCGAGTAACTTGCCACCAGGAACTCCGAATGTGCACTTTGATGGATTGAGCTTGATATCATACCTTCTGAGGTTGGCAAATGTTTCGGCGAGGTCAGCGAGCAGGTCGGAACCTTTTCATGACTTGACGACGATATCATCCATATACGCTTCCACATTCCGACTGATTTGAGTGAGTAGACACTTCTGAATCATTCGCATAAATGTGGCTCCGGCATTCTTGAGGCCGAATGGCATGGTGATATAGCAGAAGCACCCGAATGGAGTGATGAAAGCTGTTTTTACCTCGTCGGGTCCGTACAGACGGATCTGGTGGTACCCGGAGTAGGCGTCTAGAAAAGACAGTCTCTCGCATCCCGCGGTCGAGTCAACAATTTGATCTATGCGAGGGAGAGGAAAATGATCTTTCGGGCAGGCCCGGTTGATGT
>NW_021265715.1:0-2128 GCF_002162155.2 Triticum dicoccoides
TCAAAGTCGACTGCCACCAAAGCGATATCCATCATCTCATCGAAAGACGGGACACCTTTGCCTCTATCAGGTCCAGTATGTATAGCAGCAGGGGCTGTGGGTGTAACAATTCTATTGATGTCCTCATCACATGGTATGGCACGAGGTCCTCGACGTTGAAGACGTCGCTCACATTGTACTTGCCTCGTGGTAGGTCGGTCTTGTAGGCGTTGTCGTTGTAGCGTGCTAGCAGCTTGAAAGGTCCATCGGCTCAAGGGAGAAGCTTGGACTTGCGTTCGTTGGGGAAGCGGTTCTTGCGAAGGTGTTGCCACACTAGATCACCAATGTTGAAGACCATGGGTTGCTTGTTGACATTGAGCTTGGTCGCTAGTCGTTGTACTTGGCGCTCGATGGTGTGCCTTGTATCTACATGCATCTTCTTGATGTAGCTTGCACGAGCCTTTGCGTCGAGGTTGGTTCGCTCTTGTAGAGGAAGAGGTAGAATGTCCAATGGGAACAATGGGTTGAAGGCGTAGACGATCTCGAAGGGGGACTTGCCGGTCGTCGAATGTCTTGCACGGTTGTAGGCGTACTCGGTGATGGGTAGACATGCCTCCCACTCCTTGATGTTCTTCTTGATCAACACGCGAAGGAGAGTGGAGAGAGTCCGGTTCGTCACCTCCGTTTGGCCGTCGGTTTGGGGATGGTATGCGGATGAGAACAAGAGCTTGATTCCGAGCTTGGCGCATAGGGTCTTCCAAAAGTAACTCAAGAACTTGACGTCGCGGTCGGAGACGATTTTCTTTGGTACTCCATGGAGACGCAAGATTTCCCTACAAAAGAGATTTGCAACGTGTGAAGCATCGTCTATCTTGTTGCAAGGAATGAAATGTGCCATCTTAGAAAATCTATCCACAACAACAAACACGGAATCCTTTCCATTTTGAGTTCTAGGCAAACCAAGTATAAAATCCATGCTAGTGTCTTCCCAAGGTTGATAAGGAATAGGAAGGGGCATGTAAAGACCATGGGATTGAGCTTTAGACTTAGCTTTGCGACATGTAAAGCAACGGTTGGTGAAGTGATGTGGAGCATCCTTCGGTCATCCCCATGGACCTTCCGTCGCCTCACCAAGCACCAAGAGGACCCATGACTAGAGCACGAGCTCGAGCTCTCGAGACCGAGGTGACTTCTCTCCTTAGTAAAATATCATATGACCCTCTCGAGACATGCCTACTACCTCAATCCGGAATGTTGTGCATGCTTAGGTACCAAGGAACCAACCTAGAAGAAGCTACAACTCAAGATGGACATCAAGAGCAAGAAGAGGAGCTGCAGAGTCCAGAGTGGGCGGTACTACCGCTCAAGCCAAGCGGTACTACCGCTGAGCCGAGCCAAGCGGCACTACCGCTCGACATCAGTCCTACTTCCGCCGAACCCGACAAACTCCAGGAATCGACCGGCGCCAGAGCGGTACTACTGCCCCTCCAAGCGGTACTACCGCTGAAGCACCTCAAGCGGTACTACCGCCCATAGGACCGGTCCTACCGCCCTGCCTGCGTGCAGCGTTCCGGGCCGAGGCCCATGTACTCGTTTCACCCCCAACTTACCCCTTCAAGGACCTAGACTATAAATAGACCGTCCCCTCATCCTTTCTAGGGTTAGCATTGGATATAGCTCATATTTGTGTGAGAGCCTTGCTCATCCACTGGGATACTTGATGAGGACATCAATACAATTGTTACACCCACAGCCCCTGCTGCTATACATACTGGACCAATTACTAGAGCTCGTGCACGCCAACTAAATTACCAGGTACTTTCGTTTCTTGGTAATGATTCTAATGTTCATGAGAATATGATGCTGCCTAAATTGGATACATTTGTTTTGCTTACAAATGAAGGGCCTAGCTTGGAGAAGGATGAACATTGGAGCAAGAACAAGAATGGAGATGATGGCATGCGCAAGGGGAACAAGAACGGAGTTACAAGTGATGATTTCAGGACTTTGAAGCCACCATAATGGGTGCATGAAGCCTTGGACGAAATATACAAGATGCCACTTCATAAATTTCGTCCCGAGGCTATTTTAGGTGCTGCGTCACCTTATTATTGGGCCAGGCCCATGTAATTTCGAAATACATAAGTAT
>NW_021265716.1:0-2071 GCF_002162155.2 Triticum dicoccoides
ATGACTGGCTCCGTGACATCACCTATGAGATGGAGTCTGCTGATGTAGCCCCTGCCAGCTATGTCACTTTTGCTTCATTCTTTCTAAAGGGACCCGCAGCGCAATGGTGGGACAGCCACAGGCGTACTCTGGCAGTTGGGACAATCATCTCCTGGCCAGACTTTCAGGCTGCCTTCCGTGCCCGCTTCATTCCTCAGGGAGTCATGGACCGGAAGAAGCGTGAGTTTCGCAACCTCACCCAAGGCAACAAGACTGTTGAAGCTTATCAGCGGGAGTTTCTGGACTTATCCCGCTATGCTGAAGAAGACATTGCAACTGATGCTCGCAGACAGGAGAAGTTCCGTGAAGGCCTTCAAGCTGACATCAAGCTCGCACTTCTAGTGCATGACTTTGCCGATTTCGCCACCTTGGTGAACAAGGCCATCAATGTCGAGACTGGTCTGCAAGAACACCAGAGCTCTCAAAGGCGCAACCGTGACACGGGCTCATCTTCGGGCCCGCCCTCGCAGAAGCGTAAGATATGGATCCCGAACAGCATGTACCGTCCAAATGCACCTGCCCCAAGGCAGTCTTATGCCGCACCTCGTCTGCCGGCTGCTCCAACTAGGCAGCCGAGACTTCCAACTCCACCACCCCAAGCTCCTGTTCCTACCCCTGAGAATGGGTTGTGCTTCAGGTGCGGACAACCAGGGCACCGTGCTAGGGAATGCAACCAGAAACAGAATCAACTGGCCCTTCCAGCAACTGGCCGTGGGAACAACCAGGCCCGCAACAACAATGCCAAGTCTTATGGCCGTGTTCATGCCAACCACATTGATCTGAATGAAGCTCAAGACCAGCCTGCTACTATGATGGGTACACTCCTCGTAAATTCAGTACCAGCATCTGTTTTATTTGATACAGGAGCATCGCATTCATTCATGTTAGAAGATTTTGCATTCATGCATGGCATTAAAAGTGAAGACATGAACGCTTCTCTATTAGTGCACACCCCTGCGGGCCAATGTCGAACCTCCATGATTTGCAACGACGTCCCTGTAGAAATCGAAGGACTGGAATTCCTTGTCTCTCCCATCATACTGAAGTCCTGTAGCATTGATCTCATTCTGGGAATGGATTGGTTAAAGGCGCATACTGCTTCTATCGTTTGCGCCACCAAGACCGTCCATCTGCTACACCCTTCTGATGAAATAATTAGCTATGATGCTCATCTGGTTCGGAATGCCGAGGCCAGGCTTTATGCCTTAAACGCATTGAACGCTACACCACTCGAGGGCATTGAAAACATTCCCGTCGTGCGTGAATTCTTAGACGTCTTTCCTGAAGAACTCCCAGGGATTCCCCCTGCTAGAGCTGTCGAATTCGTCATCGACTTGAAACCAGGCACCACTCCTATAGCCAAGCGACCCTACAAGATGCCGCCGCATGAACTCCTTGAGCTTAAGGAGGAAATCGATAAATCTCTTCGAAGTGGTTTCATTCGCCCAAGTTGCTCTCCTTGGGGAGCACCTTCTCTCTTTGTCAAGAAGAAAGATGGGACAAACCGATTGGTCCAAGACTACCGTCCTATAAACCAAGCTACCATCCAGAATAAGTATCCTCTTCCTCGGATCAATGATCTGTATGATCAATTGGCTGGTTCATCTGTGTTCTCTAAACTCGACTTGAGGTTGGGTTACCACCAGATCCGTGTTCGTGAGGAGGATATCCCCAAGACCGCCTTTGTGACTCGTTATGGTTCATACGAGTACACCGTCATGTCTTTCGGCTTAACCAATGCTCCAGCCACCTTCTCTCGCCTGATGAACTATATATTCATGGATTACCTCGACAAGTTCGTCGTGGTTTATCTGGATGATATTCTGGTATTTTCCAAGAACGAAGAGGAACATGCTGAACATCTTCGCCTCGTGCTGGAAAAGCTACGAGAGCATCAACTTTATGCCAAGTTCTCCAAATGTGAATTCTGGCTGCCCGAAGTAACCTATCTTGGGCATGTCATCTCTAAGGATGGTATTGCCGTCAACCCTGAACGAGTTCAGGCTATTCTCGATTGGACTCCTCCGAAGAA
>NW_021265717.1:0-885 GCF_002162155.2 Triticum dicoccoides
CCAGAAATTATAGTTATTGCGCCAGCATGACGTCATCATGACGTCAGTGGTCAACTGCGGCTGGCTGAGGTCAAACCTGACGTGTGGGGCCCACACGTCAGTGACAGGGGGGTTAAACAGGGTTAAATTAATCCTAATTACTAATTAGTGGCGCTGGGGCCCACTGGTCAGTGTCAGGGGGTTAACTAACAGTGGTTAGCGCTAATCCTAATTAGCTACAGGGCTGGGCCCACCTGTCAGGGACTCAGGGGGGTCCTGCCGTGGTCAAGGTGGGTCAAACCCACCGGCGACGTGACGCCGGCGAGGCCCGAGACGGCGGCGCGATGCGGGATCGCGCTACAGGGCACGGGCGAGGCCGTTCTTGGGCTCGTTGGAGAGCTCTTGCTCCCGCGCGTCGAACGGTGGTGGTGGCCGAGCCTGGGGTGGCCGGTACCGTCGACGGCGAGATCGTGAGCGGCGGCCGGAGTTCGGGTGCGGTCGGAGTCGGCGTTGCAGGGTGTTTGGGGAGGCGTTGGTGCGTGCTGCGTGCTCCTAGTGAGGCGTGGAGCCCGATAGTGTGCTCGGTTGGGCGCTACGGTGACCGTGGCCACGACGGCGACATCGCCGGCGGCGTGGAGCTCTCGGCCAAGGTGGGGCTAAGGCCTAGAGGTCGAAAGAGACCCGGGAAGAAGGGGGAAACGACTCGGGGGCTCACCGCGGTTGCAGTGGGCGTCGAAGCGGGCTCGGAGACGCGCTGGAGACGGCGAATTCGTCGGCGATGATGGTCGGAGCCCGAAGAGGGGAACGGCGACGTGGCGGCGATGCAGGGCTTCCGGGGGCCCGTGGAGCGGTGGGGAAGAAGAGGGGGTTGTGGCGGAGCTTCTGAGCTAGTCGGGGGAGCGAGGG
>NW_021265718.1:0-1279 GCF_002162155.2 Triticum dicoccoides
GGTACACAGCATAGCATACTGAAGAGCCTACGTCTTAAGCATAGGGGACGACCTTCGTCCTTTCTCTCTATTCTGCCGTGGTCGAGCTTTAAGTCTTAACTTCGTACCTTACAACTCAGGCAAGAACTCCTTCTTTGACTGGTCCATCTTGAACACCTTCAAGATCATGTCAAGGTATGTGCTCATTTGAAAGTATTATTAAGCATTTTGATCTATCCTTATAGATCTTGATGCTCAATGTTCAAGTAGCTTAATCCAGGCTTTCCATTGAAAAACACTTTCAAAATAACCCTATATGCTTTCCAGAAATTCTACGTCATTTCTGATCAACAATATGTCAACAACATATACTCATCAGAAATTCTATAGTGCTCCCACTCACTTCTTTGGAAATACAAGTTCCTCATAAACTTTGTACAAACCCAAAAATTTTGATCATCATCAAAGCATACATTCCAACTCCGAGATGCTCACTCCAGTCCTTAGAAGGATTGCTGGTGCTTTGCATACTTATTAGCATCTTTCGGGATTGACAAAACCTTCCGGTTGTATCACATACAACCTTTCCTCATTAAAATCGTCGAGGAAACAATGTTTTGACATCCTATCTGCAAGATTTCATAAATAATGCAGTAATCGCTAATATAATTCCAACAGACTCTTAGCATCGCTACGAGTGAGAAAATCTCATCGTAGTCAACTCCTTGAACTTGTCGGAAAACATCTTAACGACAAGTCGAGCTTTCTTAATGGTGACATTTACCATCATTGTCCGTCTTCCTTTTGAAATCCATTTGTACTCATTAGCCTTACGACCATCGAGCCGTTCTGCCAAAGTCTACACTTTGTTTTCATACATGGATCCTCTCTCGGATTTTATGGCTTCAAGCCATTTATCGGAATCCGGGCCCACCATCGCTTCTCCATAGCTCGTAGGTTCATTGTTGTCTAGCAACATGACCTTCAAGACAGGATTACGTACCACTCTGAAGTAGTACGCATCCTTGTCATCCTACGAGGTTTGGGAGTGACTTGATCCGAAGTTTCATGATCAATATCATAAGCTTCCACTTCAATTGGTGTAGGTGCCACAGGAACAACTCCCTGTGCCCTGTCACACACTAGTTGAAGAGACGGTTCAATAACCTCATCAAGTCTCCACCATCCTCCCACTCAATTCTTTCGAGAGAAACTTTTCCTCGAGAAAGGACCCGATTCTAGAAACAATCCATATTGCTTTCGGATCTGAATTAGGAGGTATACCCAACTGTTTTGGGTT
>NW_021265719.1:0-1301 GCF_002162155.2 Triticum dicoccoides
AAGCACGGTCAGCCTGACCACGAAGGTCTATTCCTGCAAGCAATCGAAGAACGAGCAAGAATATGATAAAGCAATCTGAATATTGCAAATATATATGAGGTATTGATAATGGTGGGGATCCGGAAGCGGTCTTGGTCTGGTCGTTGGACACAAACGAAGTACACGAAGTTGCAATGGCTAACTTTTAACTAAACAAATCCCCAGGAAAAGCTACTAGATGGATCTACTTATATAGGAGCAAGGGGTGGCGGCCAAGGAGGTGGGAGGACGTCCCAAGGCAGCCTAAAACTAAATCTAGGTCGTATAAGGCCAATGGGCCCAAGTGGAGGTGATGTAACACCTTTGGACTTGTAGTTTGACTCGGATTCTGCTGCAGCATCAGATTGTTTCGTCCACAACTCAACGCTCCGGACGAATTTGAAGGTGATTCCAATTGGGTTGGAAAGTGCACGAAATCTAGTTTCCAACAAAAGAAGAATCACCCAATTCGGAGTCCGTATGAAAAACTTGTGTGCGTTTTGAGTTAGCTGTGTCTGTGCAGTCCGAATCTGAATCCAGAACGTGAGAGACTTGGACTCTATCTTCTCTTGGGCCAAAAGTGACGTGAGAGAACTTTTTGGACAGCAAATAAACATCTCTTTCTTCCTTATCTTCATATTTGGATTGTACAAATGTCCCATACACCTGCAATTAGACAAAAAACAAAAGTGTGTGAAGTATTTTTGTTCTGGATAACATAAATAGATTATTGAATAGTTTGCACTAGAAATCACCTGACAAATATGCATATATGCAATATTTTTGGTCATATCCAAGGTAGTCATGTCCTCATCAAAGCATATCATCTAGTCTAGGAATAGGATGACGATAACGAATAGTAATATTATTAATGCCTCTACAATCAACACACATACGTGATGTACCATCCTTTTTCGGCACTAGAATAATAGGAACAGCACAAGGACTAAGGGATTCGCGTATATAACCTTTGTCGAGAAGCTCTTGTACTTGACGCATAATCTCCTTCGTCTCCTCTGGATTGGTACGGTATGGTGCACGGTTTGGCAGTGAAGCACCGGGAATTAAGTCAATCTGATGCTCAATCCCTCGAATAGGCGGTAATCCCGGTGGCACGTCTTGTGGAAAGACGTCAGCGAACTCCTGCAAAATGTTAGTGACAGCAGGAGGCAAAGAGGAAGGCACATCCTCGAATGAAAATAATGCCTCTTTGCACACAAAAGCATAGCAAACAGATTTGCTGAAATCTAGCTCATCAATATCAGATTTGGTGGCAAATAAAC
>NW_021265720.1:0-1175 GCF_002162155.2 Triticum dicoccoides
GGCGACCGGAGCTCCCTCGCCGGCCTGCTTCCCCTTCCCCACCGGACTGCTCCTCTCTGCCGCTCGTCCCCGTCGACCTCCCCGACCTCCACCGAGCACGTTGCCCCGTCCCTACTCCGCCCCGTGAGCTTCCCCCTCTCCTCCCCTGTCTTCGACAGCGCGCGCTCGCGCCCACGCCCCTCTGACCAAGCCCGGCCATGGACGGTCCCCGCTCCCCCTTGCTGCTGCACGCCCGCCGCCGCCGAACCTCGTCACCGGCCTTGTTTTCGGCCACCTCCAGCACCAACCACTAGCCCAACTCGATGCGCGCCAACGCGTTCGTCCTTCTGATGCTCGTGGGTGACCAAGTGGTCACCGGAACGCAACTCCGGCGAGCCGCTGCCGTGGTTCCCCTCCCCGCACGCCCACACGCCCTCCCCTGGAGGCATCATGGGCACGAACCCGCTGGCGCCCTCCGTCGCCTCCGTGCGGGTGCGCGGCGCCCGCACCCGATAACGCCCGTGCGCCCATTCGGGCTGGCGCCCGACGCCCGCGCCGACTCCACCCGCTAGGCCCCCCCGGGCCACTGACTAGGGGGCCCCGCCCCAGAACGGTTTAAAAAAAAGAAAAGGAAAAGTTTAATTAAATTAAAAATATAAATAAATAAATAAGTAAATAGATAGATAAACTTAAATATTAATTAATTAATTAACTAAATAATTAACTTAATTAATTCTTTTTAAAGTAACTAATGAAGATTAATTAACCTAATTAACTGATTAACTTAATTAACTAAAATAGTCAATGACATGCGGGACCCACACGTCAGCTTGACCCAGTCAACACCTCTGTTGACTGCTGACGTCATGCTGACATCAGCGTGCACTGTTCTGGATAATGTTGGATTAAAATATTTAAATAAATGCTAAAAATGATTTTAATCTTTTAAAATTAATATAAAATAAACCGTAGCTCAGATGAAAAAACTTTGTACATGAAAGTTGCTCAGAACGACGTGACGAATCCGGTTACGCAGCCCGTTCGTCCGCCACACACCCCTAGCATACCGAACACGCAACTTTCCCCCTCCGGTTCATCTGTCAGAAAACACGAAACACCGGGAATACTTTCCCGGATGTTTCCCCCCCCCTTCACCGGTATCACCTACTACCGCCTTAGGGCACACCGAACATCGC
>NW_021265721.1:0-2399 GCF_002162155.2 Triticum dicoccoides
GGCTGGAATGTTTGGACGCCATTGTTCAGAAGCACGTCGACCTGGCCACGAAAGTCGCTGCTACTTAGGCGCCGTTCGGTGGGCCGGCACCCTGAGTCGAGGAGGTGGACATCGTCGATGGATGCATCTCTTCTTCTTGCCTCCTGTAAGCAGCAATGCATCGCCTCATGGCCTTAATGTTTTATTAGTATAGTACTCCCTCCGTTCCCAAATATAAGTCTTTCTAAAGATTCCAGCAAGTGACTACTACATACGGAGCAAAATGAGTGAATCTACAGTCTAAACTATGTCTTCATACATCTGTATGCTGTATTCCATTTGAAGTAGTATCTAAAAAGGCTTATATTTATGAACGGAGGGAGTATATGGCATTTTTTATTCCAGTGGTAACGTTTTCACTATGAGGTGGGGCCGCAGTTGAGAAAACCCACCCCACCCACCGGGCGTCAGCCGAGTTTAGAGTTAGAAGAGAGAAACGAGGGAGGAGGGCTAGCTATAGCACGGACGCTGTTGTCAGATGGGACTCGTGTTTATAGAATAGGAGTACTGAGCACTCATGCCTCTTTTTTTTGAGGGAAAAATTAGTCGTATGTCTAGTACCACTAGTTGGGTGCGTGCGACCTATAGCTGTGATCACTTTAGGTCTACTTTTCGAACAGCGGATACACTTCACAGTACATATTTTTCACGCATTTATCCTCCTATATGTGCTCCTAGGCTATTTCCACGTGCTCCCATTCGCCGACATGAGGGACATAGAGCATCTGGGTCGTAGTGCATGCATGACTCGGAGCATATGCCGGGGTAATTTACATTTCAGACCTCATGAATTACATGCAAACCCCCCGTAGAAGAATAAATAAATCAATGAATTACTACATGAAATTGGATTATTTTTGTGGAAACCGAAGCACGTCTATTAAATTTTGGACATAACACGTTTATAAAAAATGACCGGACCTAAACCAGTCTAAGGGCCTCTTTGATTTTTCCCGAAAAAAGGGCCTCTTTGATTCGCAGGATACTGAAAACACAGGAATGGGGAAAGTATGATGGCGATGAACTGAGACAAGGAGAAATCTAACTCAGTTAGAGGTTAGAGTTAGATTCTAAGCCTGAACTAACTCTAAACCAAAGAGGTGTATGGACGGCATGGTTAGATTGACAATAAATGCTCTATCTCAATCATTTGACTACTTTGGATCCTATTTTTAGTCAGACTAAAATAAGTCCCTTGGATCCAAGCACCCTCTTGGTGTGGCCGGCTCTTCTGTGGCCTCCTCCCGCTCACAATTGACATAAACGAACCATCTATACAATCAAGCATGCAAAACATGATAATTTGTACTTTGTCCATACAAATCAGATATCCCACTTAAACATACAAGTCGTCAATAGAGCTTCACAAAATAAAAAAAACACTTCATGAAACAAAGAATGAGCTAACTCATCACGGAAGTTGTTCACGATAGGGAGGGAGCCCGGAGCCCCTCACACACTGAGGGAGGAGCTCGCGATCGTCGCTCTGGAGGAAGGCTCTGTAGAGCCCAAGCCCCGGGAACCCCTCCGACGCTGGCCCTTGTGAGTTGAGGTCGACACCGGATGGGTAGCAGGGCCGCTTGCCGCCAACTGGGAACTTAATCTTTGGGCCTCTATAAATAATGCAAGCCTGTAACTAGAATACCTAGAAAGGTGAACTGAATCTTTGGGCCTCTAGAAATAATGCAAGCCTGAAACTGAAATACCTAGAAAGGTGAACTGAATCTTTGGGCCTCTAGAAATAATGCAAGCCTGGAACTTAAAAACCTAGAAAGGTGAACTGAATCTTTGGGCCTCTAGAAATAATACAAGCCTGAAATTGAAATACCTAGAAAGGTGAACTGAATCTTTGGGCCTCTAGAAATAATGCAAGCCGAAAAATGAAATACCTAGAAAGGTGAACTGAATCTTTAGGCCTCTAGAAATAATGCAAGACTGAAACTCAAATACCTAGAAAGGTGAACTGAATCTTTGGGCCTCTAGAAACAATGCAAGCCTGAAATTGAAATGCCAAGAAAGGTGAACTAAATCTTTGGGCCTCTCAAATAATGCAAGCATCAAACTGAAATACCTAGAAATGTGACCTGAATCTTTGGGCCTCTAGAAAGATTTATTACCTCCTCAAGCAGCATCAAATAATTCCATGCATGCACCACAAATCTATAGCAAGTTTGATCAGGATCTACTTTTACAAATCAAAATTAGCGCTAGAGCAAGCAAGATCAATGATATGGTCGTGAGACAGAGAAGGAACGAACAAACTCACCCCTCTCACGACCTCCCTAGTAGATGCGCCGCCGCCGTGCATGACAGAGGGAGAAAAACGACTGGTGAAGGGGGAGCAGGGCGACCTTCGAAGG
>NW_021265722.1:0-1559 GCF_002162155.2 Triticum dicoccoides
CAGCAACTCGACACGACGATGCAACCGATAATTCAACTATGCAAGCAATGAAAAGAAAATTGCAAAGGCTCAGACTGGCTTGGACCAAGGATGAATAGATCTAACTCTTTTTTGTGGCTTTTTCTTGGACAATAGGTAAGAAAATAAATCTAATCTAGGAAAACTGGAAATTCTCACCGAGCAACCTGAAAACTGATACCACTTGATAGAGGCGAGGGTCCCGATCTTTCGATGAGATGATAACTATCGATTTGGTGGAGACGACTTTGACAATCCGACTACAAACGTGCACGACGTTGCGCCTTAGCAATCGCTAAACCAATCTCCTGAGGTTACTGACGATGCCGGAAGCACGGTCAGCCTGACCACGAAGGTCTATTCCTGCAAGCAATCGAAGAATGAGCAAGAATATGATAAAGCAATCTGAATATTGCAAATATATATGAGGTATTGATAATGGTGGGGATCCGTAAGCGGTCTTGGTCTGGTCGTTGGACAGAAACGAAGTACACGAAGTTGCAATGGCTAACTTTTAACTAAACAAATCCCAAGGAAAAGCTACTAGATGGATCTACTTATATAGGAGCAAGGGGTGGCGGCCAAGGAGGTGGGATGATAGAGGCAAAGGTGTCCCGTCTTTCGATGAGATGGTGGATTTCGCTTTGGTGGAAGTCGACTTTGACGATCCGACTACGAACGTGCGAGGACGTCGCGCCTTAGCAATCGCTAAACCAACTCCGAGAGGTTATTGACCACGCCGGAGCACGATCAACCTGACCACGAGGGTCTGTTTCCTGCGAGCAAACGAATAACAAGCAAGAAACTGAGATTGCAATCTGGATATTGCGAATATAAGATGAAAGCTTTATTGATCAAGGTGGGGTTCTGTGACGCCTTTGTCTGGTCGTTGAACACAAACGAAGTACGCGAAGTTGCAGCTATGGCGAACTTTTAATCTAAACAAAACCCAAAGTCTAAACGATGCCCTAAGGGCTGTATATATGGAGGAAGAGGGGGGAATTTCGTGGCCCTTGGTGGAGGGGTCCGAAATCAACCCTATCTCTTGTTTCCCCACACATACGGACTCTAAAAATAGCCTATACTTAAGTATTTCGAAATTACATGGGCCTGGTCCAATAATAAGGTGACGCAGCACCTAAAATAGCCTCGGGACGAAATTTATGAAGTGGCATCTTGTATATTTCGTCCAAGGCTTCATGCACCCATTATGGTGGCTTCAAAGTCCTGAAATCATCACTTGTAACTCCGTTCTTGTTCCCCTTGCGCATGCCATCATCTCCATGCTTGTTCTTGCTCCAATGTTCATCCTTCTCCAAGCTAGGCCCTTCATTTGTAAGCAAAACAAATGTATCCAATTTAGGCAGCATCATATTCTCATGAACATTAGAATCATTACCAAGAAACGAAAGTACCTGGTAATTTAGTTGGCGTGCGCGAGCTCTAGTAATTGGTCCAGTATGTATAGCAGCAGGGCCTGTGGGTGTAACAATGGTATTGATGTCCTCATCATCCTCCCCTTCTTGAAATGAAGTCGTCCT
>NW_021265723.1:0-1531 GCF_002162155.2 Triticum dicoccoides
AGTCTCCCACTTGCACTAGAGTCAATAATCTAGATTACATAGTAATGATTCTAACACCCATGGAGTCTTGGTGCTGATCATGTTTTGCTCGTGAGAGAGGCTTAGTCAACGGGTCTGCAACATTTAGATCCGTATGTATTTTGCAAATCTCTATGTCTCCCACTTGGACTTGGTCCCGAATGGAATTGAAGCATCTCTTGATGTGCTTGGTCCTCTTGTGAAATTTGGATTCCTTTGCCAAGGCAATTGCACCAGTATTGTCACAGAAGATCTTCATTGGTCCCGATGCACTAGGTATGACACCTAGATCGGAAATGAACTCCTTCATCCAGACTCCTTCATTCGCTGCTTCAGAAGCAGCTATGTACTCCGCTTCACATGTAGATCCCGCCACGACGCTTTGTTCAGAACTGCACCAACTTACAGCTCCACCGTTTAATAAAAACACGTATCCGGTTTGCGATTTAGAATCGTCCGGATCAGTGTCAAAGCTTGCATCACGTAACCATTTACGACTAGCTCTTTGTCACCTCCATATACGAGAAACATATCCTTAGTCCTTTTCAGGTATTTCAGGATGTTCTTGACCGCTGTCCAGTGATCCACTCCTGGATTACTTTGGTACCTTCATGCCAAGCTTATTGCTAAGCATACGTCAGGTCTGGTACACAACATTGCATACATGATAGAGCCTATGGCTGAAGCATAGGGAACAATTTTCATTTTCTCTCTATCTTCTGCTGTGGTCGGGCATTGAGTTTGACTCAACTTCACACCTTGTAGCACAGGCAAGAATCCTTTCTTTGCCTGATCCATTTTGAACTTTTTCAAAATTTTGTCAAGGTATGTGCTTTGTGAAAGTCCTATCAAGCGTCTTGATCTATCTCTATAGATCTTGATGCCCAATATGTAAGCAGCTTCACCGAGGTCTTTCATTGAAAAAGTTTTATTCAAGTATCCCTTTATGCTATCCAGAAATTCTATATCATTTCCAATTAATAATATGTCATCTACATATAAAATTAGAAATGCTACAGAGCTCCCACTCACTTTCTTGTAAATACAGGCTTCTCCAAAAGTCTGTATAAAACCATATGCTTTGATTACACTATCAAAGCGTTTATTCCAACTCCGAGATGCTTGCACCAGTCCATAAATGGATCGCTGGAGCTTGCACACTTTGTTAGCACCTTTTGGATCAACAAAACCTTCTGGCTGCATCATATACAACTCTTCTTCTAGAAATCCATTCAAGAATGTAGTTTTGACATCCATTTGCCAAATTTCATAATCATGAAATGCAGCAATAGCTAACATGATTCGGACAGACTTAAGCATCGCTACGGGTGAGAAAGTCTCATCGTAGTCAACCCCTTGAACTTGTCGAAAACCTTTCGCAACAAGTCGAGGTTTATAGACAGTTACATTACCATCAGCGTCAGTCTTCTTCTTAAAGATCCATTTATTCTCAATGGCTTGCCGATCATCGGGCAAGTCAACCAAAGTCCATACTTTGTTTTCATACATGGAT
>NW_021265724.1:0-1235 GCF_002162155.2 Triticum dicoccoides
GTGCTGCTCTCTCTCTCTCTCTCTCTCACGGCCGAACACCACCGTCGCCGCCGTTCGCCATAGCCGCCGTCTCCGACCACCCCTCGCTCCCCCGACTAGCTCAGGAGCTCCGCCTCGACTCCCTCTTCCTCCCCACCGCTCCACAGCTCCCCGGAAGCCCTGCATCGCGGCCACGTCACCGTTCCCCTCTTCGGGCTCCGACCACCGTCGTCGTCGATTCGCCGTCTCCAGCGCGTCCCCGAGCCCACTTCGACGCCCACTGCAACCGCGGTGAGCTACGCCACCGTTTCCCCCTCTCCTCCCCCTCGTTTCCCCACCGTAGCCTCCTCCCCACCACGGCCGAACCTCCGCCATCGCCGAGCTCGCCGTCGACGCAGCTCCGGTGACCATTTGGTCACCCCGGCGAGTCCAACAAGTTCGCAAGACCCCGTAGAGCATCCCTAGCGCCTCGCTTCGCTCGACTTCGAGCTCCAACCCCGTTCCCGTGCACGACCGAACCCCGGCGGCCGCAGCCGAGCTCGCCGCCGTCGACTCCGGCCACCCCGACCCCAACGGACTCCGCCAAGAGCTGCGGTTTGTCCTCAGCTCCACTCCGGTGGTCTCCGCGGCCCCTCTGGTGGCCGAAATGGCCAAAACCACTCCCGCCGCCGCGTCGGGCTCGCCGGCGGCTAAACGCCGGCAGCCGACTTTGACTTTGACCACGGGTGGGCCCTGGTTGACTCCCCCTGAGTCAATGACAGGTGGGGCCCAGCCCTGTTAGTTAAACAGGATTAGTTTTAATTAAATTTTAATTAAAATAATCACCCTGACATGCGGGACCCACTGTCAGGTTTGACCCAGACCTGTTCCGTTGACCTGCTGACGTCACACTGACGTCAGGCTGACGCAGTAATTGATTTTCTGAATTTAAATTAAATCAGGAAATTCCAGAATATTATTTAAACTTCAAAAATTCATAACTTTTATTCTGTAACTCCAAATTGGACAAATTATATATGAAAAATGATCAGAAAAATCCAATCTATCCATCTGTACTATTTTCATGCATGATCAAACAAGTTAAATTGATATTTTAAGCAGAACAAGGAAAAGCACTTTAAAAGACCATATTTGAACTTAAAATTTGAATCCTTGATTCAAATTTGTTCAAACCCCTCTGTTCTTAGTTGCATTAGCCCAACACACTCATATTGCCATGTTTCATGCATGCATCATATTGTTGCACATTGTTTGGT
>NW_021265725.1:0-1064 GCF_002162155.2 Triticum dicoccoides
CTCAAGTTACGGACCCAGTCCGTGTAATTGCTACCATCATCTTTCAACTTTGCTTTCTCAAGGAACGCATTAAAATTCAACGGAACAACAGCACGAGCCATCTATCTACAATCAACATAAACAAGCAAGATACTATCAGGTACTAAGTTCATGATAAATTTAAGTTCAATTAATCATATTATTTAAGAACTCCCACTTAGATAGACATCCCTCTAATCCTCTAAGTGATTACGTGATCCAAATCAACTAAACCATGACCGATCATCACGTGAGATGGAGTAGTTTTCAATGGTGAACATCGTTATGTTGATCATATCTACTATATGATTCACGCTCGACCTTTCGGTCTCCGTGTTCCGAGGCCATATCTGCATATGCTAGGCTCGTCAAGTTTAACCTGAGTATTCTGCGTGTGCAAAACTGGCTTGCACCCGTTGTAGATGGACGTAGAGCTTATCACACCCGATCATCACGTGGTGTCTAGGAACGACGAACTTTGGCAACGGTGCATACTCAGGGAGAACACTTCTTGATAATTTAGTGAGAGATCATCTTATAATGCTACCGCCAATCAAAGCAAGATAAGATGCATAAAAAGATAAACATCACATGCAATCAATATAAGTGATATGATATGGTCATCATCATCTTGTGCTTTGTGATCTCCATCTCCGAAGCACCGTCATGATCACCATCGTCACCGGCGCGACACCTTGATCTCCATCGTAGCATCATTGTCGTCTCGCCAATCTTATGCTTCCACGACTATCACTACCGTTTAGTAATAAAGTAAAGCATTACATCGCGATTGCATTGCATACAATAAAGCGACAACCATATGGCTCCTGCCAGTTGCCGATAACTCGGTTACAAAACATGATCATCTCATACAATAAAATTCAGCATCATGCTTTGACCATATCACATCACAACATGCCCTGCAAAAACAAGTTAGACGTCCTCTACTTTGTTGTTGCATGTTTTACGTGGCTGCTACGGGCTTAAGTAAGAACCAATCTCACCTACGCATCAAAACCACAACGATAGTTTGTCAAATAGACTCC
>NW_021265726.1:0-1093 GCF_002162155.2 Triticum dicoccoides
CGCCACAAAGCCGCCCCAAGACGCGCGAGCAATGAGCATCGAGCTTAAACATATCGCAAACGTCAAAAATAATATAACGGGATTAATATATATCGCGCACGTGCGATATGTTTGTCACAAGGCGCAAAAAATAATTATAAAAGGAATGCAACACGAGGACTTCCCAGGAGGTCACCCATCCTAGTACTACTCTCGCCCAAGCACGCTTAACTTTGGAGTTCTGATGGGATCCGGTGCTTTAGTGCTGGTATGATCGCATCCGACATGTTTCCCCGTCTTCGTCCCTTATGCTTGCCACTCCCAGGTCCGCTCCAAAGACGATTCTACATTCTCACTACCATTACAACCGTTCCCTAACAATGGATAATGTCCTATACTACTTACTCTCCCGCTCAATCACGGAGACGAGTTTTCCACGGTTTCCACCCCTCCCTCCATACCGCAGCAACACGAGTTTTTTCCACCCCTTTCAGAAAGCGCTCTTCGCGCCACAAAGCCGCCCCAAGACGCGCGAGCAATGAGCATCGAGCTTAAACATATCGCAAACGTCAAAAATAATATAACAGAATTAATATATATCGCGCACGTGCGATATGTTTGTCACAAGGCGCAAAAAATAATTATAAAAGGAATGCAACACGAGGACTTCCCAAGAGGTCACCCATCCTAGTACTACTCTCGCCCAAGCACGCTTAACTTCGGAGTTCTGATGGGATCCGGTGCTTTAGTGCTGGTATGATCGCATCCGACATGTTTTCCCGTCTTCGTCCCTTATGCTTGCCACTCCCAGGTCCGCTCCAAAGACGATTCTACATTCTCACTACCATTACAACCGTTCCCTAACAATGGATAATGTCCTATACTACTTACTCTCCCGCTCAATCACGGAGACGAGTTTTCCACGGTTTCCACCCCTCCCTCCATACCGCAGCAACACGAGTTTTTTCCACCCCTTTCAGAAAGCGCTCTTCACGCCACAAAGCCGCCCCAAGACGCGCGAGCAATGAGCATCGAGCTTAAACATATCGCAAACGTCAAAAATAATATAACGGGATTAATATATATCGCGCACGTGCGATATGTTTGTCACAAG
>NW_021265727.1:0-1845 GCF_002162155.2 Triticum dicoccoides
ATGGTCGTAGTATTTTGTAAGCATTTTGGATGCAAAACACATTTCGGATGCAAAACACATTTTGGATGTGATCCAGATGGTTGTGCATTTTGGATATCAATGAGACTTATGGTTGTAGCAGATGATCCTGATGTAGTTTTTGGTTGTGATGTGATGCTGTTTTTGGTGAACTGAAGATGTGATGCTGTAGCAGATGCTGTTTTTGGTTGTGATGCAAAACATTGCAAAATGATCAGACAGAATATGTTTAGTTCAAGTTTTGTTTAGCACATGTTGTAGCAGATGTAGTTTTTGGTTGTTTTTGTGATCATTTAGTAGTTTTGAACTGAAGATGTTTAGTTCAAGTTTCAGAACTGAAGATGTTTAATTCATGTTTTTTTGAACTGAAGATGTTTTGGTCAGAGCAACTGAATTTTGCAAAAAAATATGCGCGAGCGGGGACTCGAACCCACGACCGTGCGCTCGTTTCACTGTGTTTGTACCACTAGGCTAGGAAGAGGCTACTGATCATCTACTCTATGCCCAGCCTTTTCAATGTATCAAACAACTCGCTGACAATTGGGCCCGCTCCTCCTCCTATCCACTCTTTTCCCCACTCCCACTCTCCACTCCTCCTATCCACTTGACCCGCTCCTCCTCTCCGCCGCCACCGGCTTCTTCCTCTCCCACCACCGCCGCATACTTTCTCTCCGTCGCCGACTCTCCGTCACCGTGGGTATGAATCCGCTTCCTCTTCCTCTTCCTATCTACTGTTATGATAGATTAGGGTTCTTGCCGCCGGATTAGGGTTTGATTAGGATGTTTTTTAGGGTGACGGCGACGCCTCCCCGGCGCCTCTGCTGGTCCGACGCCTCCCGCGCAGCTTGCCCTACGCCGCCGGCGACCACTTCTTCTCGGACTCCACCACGGTAAGCCATCCGCTTCATATCCTCTCTCCTTTCTCTTCTGCTCTAGGGTTTGAGAATCTAGTATTTGTTATGCATACTAGGTATGCTGTGTTGGTGGATCTAGTATGAACTGCATTTGTACAGTAGTTAATTCTCTTAAGATAAGTTGTAATGCATGTTTGTCCTTGGGTGTATCTGGCATATTCTGAATATTAAGTGGAAAAGAAGCTTGTCTCTGTACACATTGTTGCTTCTTTTGCCTAGAATCATGGGCTGTGGTCTCTGATTTTTTTTTGTGGAATTCTGTATGGTTTATTTTGACGATCAAGAGATGAATGCCAAAGCATGTTGGATGCTGCTAGTTTTATCTTGAGAAACTGGAGGCATCATAAAAATTCTGTATGGTTCTATTGATGATGCATGAAGTATTTCCTGCTATAATTTTCTTCAGTCACGCTGTTGTTTTGCTGTGCTTGATAAACCTGAGACTTCTTTCTTGTGTAATATTGAAACTGTTGTTTTGCTGTACACTATTGGTCCATTCATAATAGATATGGTTCTGGTCAATTTATAGTAGATATGGTTCTGGTCAATTTATAGTAGATTTTAGTGTTGTTGCTGTTGGCGGCACCTAATGATGTTGCTGTTACTGTTGATGTTGATGTGCTTGTTTTAGTGTTAGTTTACTATGCTATTGATGTTGATGTGCTTGTTTAATTTACAATGCTGCTTTTCAGATAAGTGAGATGGCTGGCTTGGAAGGTTTCGAGTTCTTCGAGATCATAATTGAGAAATCTTGCAGTAGGCAGGTATGTTTATCATCACTCATTTCTTTATCATCACTCTGCTGTCTAGTGCTTGATTGCCACAATTAACCACTGCTTGACCCTCGCTGCAGAGGCTGCCTGACAAGTTTGCGAAGATGCTCGCCGGCCGTGAGCCCCACAAAGTGAAGCTG
>NW_021265728.1:0-1925 GCF_002162155.2 Triticum dicoccoides
AACAGAAAACATACCAATGACGACTTCAGGGTTCTCTTGGGCTTCATCGGCGGAGAGGTGATGAACGTGCCCAGTGGTGTTTTGCTGGTTCGGGCATGACTCCATAAAATTGACTTGTGGCCTGAATAGAGCATTCGCCTTGCCGTTCTTGGGACACTGTCTTGCATAGTGTCCGGTTTGCCCACAACTAAAACAAGAATTGTTGCGCTGGCGCTCCTCGTGCACTGGGTTGGTCACGACATTCTTGACTTGGGTGGTGGTCTTGTTAACATTCTATTGCCAATTGGGCTTGTATACCACCTGAGTCTGCTGCCAGGTATGAGCCTTTTGCACTGGTTGCCCTTCCTTCCTTGGCTCAAACTTGCGCTTGTGATCGTTATTAGCAGGCCTATTATCCGATACAAGCTTGTGCTCCCTTTCAGCAATGAAAGCTTTGTTCACCAGAGTTTGGAAATCTGGGAAAACAAACATACTGAGAGTACACCGGAGTTGCGGGTTTAATCCACCAAGAAATCTGTCAATCTTTCATTCTTTAGTGGTGTCAGGACCCCGACTCGATGTCACATCGATCTAGCCGGTAACACCTCATATCACCTTGCGGCCTCACGCACGGTATCCCCACGGGTGTCGCCTTACCTTTGCCCGGGACCGTTTGCGCATTTTGGCTCATGTATATGATAGTGTCGCTAGCATCCATATGATAAAGAGCCCGGGCTGACATGACTAGTCGTAAACCCAAAGTGGCACAGACTTACAGGGACAGGCATCCATGACCCAGCTTCGAACGTGTCGGTCATCAGCAAATGGGTCCGGGCTGTAGCACTGGGCTAGCAGGACTCCGGTAAACCGGGCTGTAGCGGGCTAGCAGGACTCCGGTACTCAAAGCGTGACATTTCCCCGAAGGGACAGACACAGGAACGAAGAAGGACACATGCCGGCCAGCCTATGTGTTCCAGAGCAGTAGCAAGCTACCATGGCTCAGCGGTAACACTAGGAGACATTTCCCGGTAAGAGAGGCTACTAAAGATAAACAACTAGATAGTCAGATCCCACACATACCAAGCATTTCAATCATACACAGAATATGCTCGATATGTGCAAATACAACGAAGCATCACAACATGACTCTACGACACAAGTACTTTATTTAAGGCTCAGAGGGCCATACATAACATACACAAAGGTATGGGTCTCACGACCCAACATACAAGTCATACAGTCATACAAACCAGCAGCGGAAGTAACTTGTCTGAGTACAGACAACTAGTAAAATAAAAGAGGCTTGGAAAGCCTAGCTATACTACGTGGTCCTTCACAAGCTCAGGGTCACCACCTGGGTCTTTAGCCTACTCGTTGATGTCAACGTCTACATAGAACCCATCAGAAGGGGTTGCAGCGTCTTCTGTAAAAATGTAAATTATAGCAACATGAGTACAAAGGTACTCAGCAAGACTTACATCAGATCCTACATACATGCTTAGTATCAAGAAGGGTTGGTGGAGTTATTGCAGCAAGCCAGCTTTGACTCTTGGCTAGGCTATCCTACGATACTCCAGCTTGAAATGGTTTTGCGCACACGAGTCCACTACTCACCACTTCAATACACTACCGAGGATCCACCTCCGTCTTCCTACGGAAGAGCCATCCTCGGCACTCACACTTATCTTGAGGCTTTTAACAGTTTCCATTTACTTGTCTATGAACTGTATAGGCAACCAAGTAGTCCTTTACCGCGGACGCGGCTATTCGAATAGATTATGATAACCCTGCAGGGGTGTACTTCTTCATACATGTTTCCACCACTTAGCGTCTGCACACGACATGTGCTCGGCAGACTTCAAGCGAAACCCGACGTGGGTGTAGACCACGACCTACCTAAACACTTAAGCCTCTAGTCCAGGTTTATCGCCTATTCAGGTTCCATC
>NW_021265729.1:0-1313 GCF_002162155.2 Triticum dicoccoides
GATTCAAGTGATTGTTGTACTCAGACAATCTGAGCACAAGCTCAACAATTGAGCTTCTCTCCTTAGTTTGCAGGCTAAGAAAATCGTCGGAGGTCTCAAACCTCTTGACGTGGGCACGAGCCTGAAATCCTAATTTCAGCCCTCGAAACATCTCACATGTTCCGCGACGTTTCGAAAACGTCTTTGGTGCCTCTACTTAAACCATTTAACTGAACTATCACGTAGTTATCAAAACGTGTATGTCCGATGTTCGCAACATCGACAAACGACGTTGGGGTTCAGCACACTGAGCGGTGCATTAAGGACATAAGCTTTCTACTGATCGCATAATCGCTACTATCAACTTTCAACTATAATTTTCTCTAGGAACATATCTAAACAGTAGAACTATAGCGTGAGCTACGACATAATTTGCAAAAGGTCTTTTGACTATGTTCAGGATAATTAAGTTCATCTTATGAACTCCCACTCAGATAGACATCCCTCTAGTCATCTAAGTTATTACATGATCCGAGTCAACTAGGCCGTGTCCGATCATCACGTGAGACGGACTAGTTAACGTCGGTGAACATCTTCATGTTGATCGTATCTACTATACGACTCATGCTCGACCTTTCGGTCTCCGTGTTCCGAGGCCATGTCTGCACATGCTAGGCTCGTCAAGTTAACCCTAAGTGTTTTCGCTATGTAAAACTGTCTTACACCCGTTGTATGTGAACGTAAGAATCCATCACACCCGATCATCACGTGGTGCTTAGAAGCGACGAACTGTAGCAACGGTGCACAGTTAGGGGAGAACACTTCTTGAAATTTTGTGAGGGATCATCTTATTTACTACCGTCGTCCTAAGTAAACAAGATGCATAAACATGATAAACATCACATGCAATCAAATAGAGTAGTGACATGATATGGCCAATATCATATAGCTCCTTTGATCTTCATCTTCGGGGCTCCATGATCATCTTGTCACCGGCTTGACACCATGATCTCCATCATCATGATCTCCATCATCGTGTCTTCATGAAGTTGTCACGCCAACGACTACTTCTACTTCTATGACTAACGCGTTTAGCAAAAAAGTAAAGTAGTTTACATGGCGTTCTTCAATGACACGCAGGTCATACAAAAAATAAAGACAACTCCTATGGCTCCTGCCGGTTGTCATACTCATCGACATGCAAGTCGTGAATCCTATTACAAGAACATGATCAATCTCATACATCACATATATCATTCATCACATCCTTTTGGCCATATCACATCACATGGCATACCCTGCAAAAACAAGTTAGACGTCCTCTAATTGTTGTT
>NW_021265730.1:0-1123 GCF_002162155.2 Triticum dicoccoides
GGTCATCAACACTGGCAGTTTTGGCCGATTCTGGCCCGTTTCATGGACTACCACTCACTATTTCGGGGTCCCGGAGTGGTTTCCATGGTTAACGAACCCTGTGGTGCGTTTACGTGTCGGTCATCAACACTGGCAGTTTTGGCCAATTCTGGCCCATTTCTTGGATTATTACTCACTATTTTGGGGTCCCGGAGCGATTTCCATAGTTGTTGAACCCCAAGGTGCGCTTACGTGTCGGTCATCAACACTGGCAGTTTTGGCCGATTTTGGGCCGTTTCATGGACTATTACTCACTGTTTTGGGGTCCCGATGTGGTTTCCATGGTTAACGAACCATGTGGTGCGTTTATGTGTCGGTCATCAACACTGACAGTTTAGGCCGATTTTGGCCCGTTTCTTTGATTATTACTCATCGTTTTCGAGTAACGAAGCAATTTCCATAATTGTTGAACCCCAAGGTCCGCTTACGTGTCGGTCATCCACACTGGCAGTTTTGGCCAATTGTGGCCCATTTCATGGACTATTACTCATTGTTTTGGGGTCCTGGAGTGGTTTCCATGGTTAACGAACCCTGTGGTGCGTTTATGTGTCGGTCGTCAACACTCGTAGTTTTGGCCGATTCTGACCCGTATCTTGGATTATTACTCACTGTTTTGGGGTCCCGAAGAGATTTCCATAGTTGTTGAAGCCGAAGGTGCGCTTACGTGTCGGTCATCAAGACTGGCAGTTTTGGCCGATTCTGGCCCGTTTCATGGACTACCACTCACTATTTCGGGGTCCCGGAGTGGTTTCCATGGTTAACGAACCCTGTGGTGCGTTTACGTGTCTGTCATCAACACTGGCAGTTTTGGCCAGTTCTGGCCCATTTCTTGGATTACTCACTGTTTTGGGGTCCCGGAGCGATTTCTAATGATGTTGAACCCCAAGGTGCGATTATGTGTCGGTCATCAACACTGGCAGTTTTGGCCGATTTTGGGCCGTTTCATGGACTATTACTCACTGTTTTGGGGTCCCGAAGTGGTTTCCATGGTTAACGAACCATGTGGTGCGTTTATGTGTCAGTCATCAACACTAACAGTTTAGGCCGATTCTAGCCCGTTTCTTTGATTATTACTCACCGTTTT
>NW_021265731.1:0-1057 GCF_002162155.2 Triticum dicoccoides
TTTTGAAAGCATTTCTTCATGCTAACTCATGAAGTATTTGTTTGATGAAAGGAGTGACTTCCTCTTATACACGTGCATTTGGTGAAAGTTGCCGCCGTGGATTTGAGAAAGTTAGTTTTGCTTCCTCTGGAATCATCCCAAGTCAGTCATGCATACGTGCGAAGTATTCTGTGGTCTGGAGATTTGCAACCTCCATTCTATATGTATATCCTAGCACACCAAGCTACTGATTGAGTTGTTCAAAGATAAAGGAGTCTGTCCAAGGTGAACTCTTTGGACTTCCACGCGTGGAGACTTCGATGTCATTAATGATGGTTCCCCACCTGAACTCGGTAGTGTTTTGTTGTAAGACTACCATGTGATAATGTTTGTCTGGGACAACGTGTTCACATGTGTGTAGCAGAACCAGCTCATGTTTTGGAGCTTGCTATCGTAGTTCGCTCCCCGAGAATCTCGCGACGTCATCTCGTCGATTTGTGTTGCAAACTTTCATTTTCTTCCTAGACTCGATGAGTCTGGAATATCCTGACACCAACCAGATCTGATTCTCAGGCAGATATGATGGTTTGGAACATTTTCCAAGAACTATAATATCGATCCCTTGGAAACCGGTAAAGTGGATGTCGTGGCCAGCCCCACCCAGCCGAAAGACCTATTATTGTAGTATCTTGATTGAAGAAGTTGGCCACCTCCCCATAAGGATTTCGTAGGATTTACCTCCGTAACTGTTCCTTATGGATTCTAGTGCTCCTGAAGTCCGACCTTTTACTTGATGTTCTAGATATCAAACCATATCTATGAATGGGTTACGCTAGCACATCAAGGAGAACATTAGAAGCGGAGTGCTAAATGTCTCTCGGTCGATCATCCAGATTTTGTTTCCTTGGCCCCGCCAAGGGTGAAATCTGAGAAAGTGTTATCTTCCTTTGCATCTGCATCTTCCACCGGTATTCATCATGGTAGTAAGTTGTGTTGCCAGGATCCTTGACACGGATATTGGTAAAACCTAGATGAATATGGAAATGCTCAAGTTCTTGAGAGCACGCACAAGCGCTAC
>NW_021265732.1:0-1172 GCF_002162155.2 Triticum dicoccoides
GTGCCTAACTGCATTTTACTTGCAACGTTTTTGAGAGATTTTCCTTTTTCTGTTGAAGTACGCCTTTTTTGCTGCGGTTGAAAGTAATGCCTTTTTGTCCCAACGCATTTCCATACATGTAATTCTCGTCCCCCGTTCATGCGAGGGAAACAAAAATAAGGCACTTTTTTTGTGGTATGGATGGTTGGTGATGCGAAGAAAACTTTTTTCTCGCAAAGTAATTTATGTTGTTCAAAATAGAAAGTATTACGAAAGATCCACGCATTTCTCTCATCCACAACTACCAAGAGATAAGAAGCATCAAGGAAGCAAGTGGTATGTTCTCGTACGTACCCGTTCACCTCCTGTCCGGTCCATCCGCCGTGGCGATGGGTAGCGGAGCTTTGTCACTGGTGGCATTTTTTGTCGGATGTTTTCTCTGTGTGGTCATTTTTGTAAATTGGTAATGCAAATGCAAGTTTGTTCATATAAATAGTTTAAATCCATAAAATCCAGGGTATTCTTATTAACCCAGAAGAGGTACGACCGGTCCACAACTGAGCCCATTGTTCTCTCTGTCACTTTATTTCTTTGCGGCTTCTCATAACAAGGTTTTCAAAAAAACGAATGCCTAACAAACACTTGCACCTGAGTGAATGTTACATAGATGGGGAAGTCTGAAAATGGGACAGCCCGGCAAATACGGATTTTGTACCTCAACAACGGAAACGGGAAAATACCTCTTTGTTTAAACAGACATATTTTTTTACGGTTGTCCATTCGCCGTGTCTACAATTAAATCAGGTAGTCGTTTCGTGAATAATTAAAATAACGACACATTGAAATTAATAATTCCATAAAGTGACGGCAGCATGGTTTCAAGCAAAGCTCTTTTGTTTTTTTAATAAAACTTAAACACTAAAACCCTAATCCAGCCGTCACCTCTGTGGCCATCTTCAGACGATGTCATTCTCGTTCTCACCATTCATGGCGATGTCGATGCCCCGCCAAAGGGTGGCTGACGGTCCCCTCCACCCACCCCCTCCTCCCCCTCCCCTCCGTCCCCCCTCCCTCCCCTGTACCCCCCCCCCAAGCGGGGCGCCCGGGGGCCTCGACCCATCTCTCCTACGAGCTCCCCTCGCTCTCCCTCCTCCCGCCGCCGCCGGGGGGCGGCGCCGGGCCTTGCCTGCATG
>NW_021265733.1:0-2007 GCF_002162155.2 Triticum dicoccoides
TTTTGCCATGATTGATGTGTGCCTCCTATGATCTTGAGCTCTACATGTGTTTTGAAGTATGCCATGCCATCTTTACAGGGGTGTATGCCATGTATTATTGTGATCTCTGTGGTGACTAGCACAAGCATGCAAAGTAGCTCTCATAATATTGCTGATTTCAGGGACTTAGAAATCTTCTAAGTCATTTTCCTGACTATATTTTTATGCCATGTATTCATGTTGCTACAGAGTGATCCATGCCTCTTTTGGGCATGATCAGTAAGGATGTTTTGTAGATATTATTGTGCTATTTCCATCCATGTCCTTGTTTGCAATTATGGAGCACCCTAGCTTTACTCAATCGAGCTCTACTTTTGCTATAAAATGTTCCTGGCAGATTGTTTACGTGTTAAGCAATTTTGCCGAGCTTGTTGTAGTTGATCCATGCATGCTATGTTGTTGTTCTTGCCATGTTTAGCTTCTATGTCATGTCTACTTGCTGGGTGTATGCTTAGTTTTTCATGCAGTGCCTTGTGGTGAGTGCATCGAGCTCGTAAACATGCCTACTTAATATCTGTTTTGCCATGTTCCAGTTTTCTTCTAAGTCTGAATCTGTTAACGTCAATTGCTATGTTCACATGGTTGCCATTGTATTTTCTGATCCCTTTTGGCTTATGGTCAGTAAGGGACTTTTGTTGTATGCTTTGAGTAGCTTCATACCATGCCTTGCTTTGCCATGATATGTTCCTTTAGCAAGTTGTTATCTTGCTCTAAACATTGCTTCCTGATGTTAAATTCCTGACATGTTATTATCTTTTGCACTATTGCCATGCTTGTTTGAACCTACTATGGAGTGAATTATCCGTAGCTCAGTGTTCATATTTTGTCAAGCATCTTGAGTGGATCCCTGCCATCTGCTTTGTTGTTATGTTAGAGTGCAGTAGCTTGTTGTTCTTGATGCATTTAGATGGCTCGTGCTGTTAATCGCAGATCGGTGCCATATTTGTTTTGGTTGTCATTTCCAAACCGTGCATCCGATTCCGGTGATCTTTATATCGATTTCGACCGAAATCAACTCCTCTTCCCAGTGGCACTCTTGGTTTTCCAAGTTGAGGCCTGGTTCAGTCTTTCCTTTCCAAATCATGCATATGCATCGCAAATCACATCCCGTATATATGCCATGTTTTGCATCATGTTGCTTGTGCATTGCACATGGTTGATTGTGTCTCCCTTTGCTTGTGTTCTTGATTTGTGTAGAGCCGGGAGACTAGTACGTAATTGAGGAACCTGTTGAGTTCGCATTTGAGGTTCAAGCTTTCGTCAACTCGGATAACTTTGTAGGCAAGATGACCATACCCTCGAAATCACTTCTATCTTTGCTTGCTAGATGCTCGCTCTATTGCTATGCCTATGCTACGATACCTACCACTTGCTTATCATTCCTCCCATATTGGCATGTCAAGCCTCTAACCCACCTTGTCCTAGCAAACCATTGTTTGGCTATGTTACCGCTTTGCTCAGCCCCTCTTATAGCATTGTTAGTTGCAGGTGAAGATTGGAGTTCGTTCCATGTTGGAACATGGTTATTGTTGGGATATCACAATGTCTATTATTTAATTAATGCATCTATATACTTGGTAAAGGGTGGAAGGCTCGGCCATATGCCTGGTGTGTTTGTTCCACTCTTGCCACCCTAGTTTCTGTCATACCAGTGTTATGTTCCTTGATTTTGCGTTCCTTACACGGTTGGGTTATAATGGGAACCCCTTGACAGTTCGCCTTGAATAAAACTCCTCCAGCAAGGCCCGACATTGGTTTTACCATTTGCCACCTAGCCTTTTTTCCCTTGGGTCGGCCAACCAAGGGTTATCTTTATTTTAACCCCCCCCCCCGGGGCTAGTGCTTCTCTAAGTGTTGGTCCAACCTGAGCGATGTTCGGCGCCCCCTGGGCAACCAGGGTTTATGCCAACCCGATGTCTTGCTCATCCGGTGTGCCTTGAGAACGAGATATGTGCAGCTCCTATCAGG
>NW_021265734.1:0-1224 GCF_002162155.2 Triticum dicoccoides
GTAAGGAATACACCCCCGCGTAATTAGCTCCATATGGTTGCATTCTAATTAATGAAGCCGAATTTCTAAATGGTTCACATTCCTTCCGCAGGCGACTGAAAGCAGTAGCGCGGGGTCGACTAAGAGCAACCCTTGGGACACCACTCTAAATAGGGGGTTGAATATAATGAAGAACAAGGATAAGCTCAGTAAGCCGACGTCAGCTGGTCGTGTGGCCGGCAAAGGCTTGTCGACAAAATGGGGGTCATACTATACCGCTGGTGTGCGGAAGGAGAAAAAGACCAGCTCGGAAAGCCAGGCGCGAGAGGTTCAAGAACTCAAGGCACAGGTGGCGCGGATTCCGGAGATTGTCCAAGAGAAAGTGGAACAACGACTCGGAGCGACGATCACCGCCCTTGTGCCTACCTTGATCTCGGGGTTGAGTGCGTGGATTGCGGGCGGCCAACAGGGGTCGCCCCCGATTCCTAGCTTCACGGCCAGCAACTCGCATAATGCGATGGCGGGGTCATTGGTGCCTCCGGCGGAGGTGGCATTGGTGTCTCCGACGCCAGCACGAGAGCTTAATGCACCCGAGTGTACGCCGGCCGGCACCTCTTCAGCAAGCGGCCACTCCGTCAACTGCACGCCCGCCGTTGGCGGTGCCTCGACATTAGCCGAGCTCGACGCCATCATCACGGTAACTAATTAAGCCTCTCTCGGCCAAGGACTTCATCTCCTTGCCTTTGACTGGGCATCCCTGACGCCCTACATGTTTTCGCAGGGCGCCGCCGATGTTCCGTGCACTCTCCTCCACTTCGTGAACAACGAGTTGGTCGATGTCGCCAAGGGCAAAATCGTTCAACCGGGCAACCCCTTGTTCCATGGTACCCAGATGCCACCCAACTTGTTTAGGGTTCAACTGGTTCGGGTGCTGCCAGGCTGCGACGACTTGTTACCTCCGATTCGACCCGTCGGGGCCGACGATGATGACGTGATGACCCTCAGCGCCTGCCTGAGCTGGCCCCTGCTTTGGCCGAAGAGCCAGATTCGTTTGGGGGCGGGGGACACCACCCCAAAGACAACACCGCCAGTCGTGCCGGCGCCAAGTCGGCCCCATGGCAAGACCGCCGTAACGGTGCCGGACATCCCTATGCCACTGGATCCAAACATGCATATGGCACAGGATCAGAACGACGACGACGACGATGATGATACATTTGGCAACGTCGATCAGTACTTTGCCGA
>NW_021265735.1:0-1786 GCF_002162155.2 Triticum dicoccoides
ACTATGGAACCGTTCCCGTCTCCCTACGAGAACGCCATCCATAGCACTCACGCTTATCTTGCGTATTTTAGAGTATCCACTTTCACTTGTCTATGAACTGATATAAGCAACCCAGAAGTCCTTTTCCGCGGACACGGCTATTCGAATAGATCATATTAACCCTGCAGGGGTGTACTTCTTCACACACGCTCTCACCACTTACCGCCGTTTACACGACATGTACTCGGCAACCTTCAAGCGGAAGCCCAACGTGGGTGTCGGCCACGACCTACCTAATCACCTAAGTCTCTAGTCCAGGTTTATCGCCTATTCGGGTTCCATCCATGAGGAGATCCGGCCGGAGTTTCGCTCACAGCCCCAAACGATGTGAACAGGGTTCCCGAGACACCAAACGGGCGCCCGGTACACCGTGCCACGTGCCTAACGCATCACAGCCCACCCCTACGGTCAGCGCTGCGCACGGCCTCCAGCATACTACAAACACCAGAAACTACTTGCAACTCCTGGACAGAGGACAAGGGTGATCAAGAAGCCGAGAGGGTCCATTGGTTTCGGGCCCAATGCGTGGTAGTAGCTGAATCATGGATCACAAACACAGAACTCAGTTCCTGAGGACGGCTGCAATGAGACAACCCACCATGTACTCCTACATGGCCTCTCACCGCTACCTTTACCAAATCGTGTTCACACACTTAGCTCACACACGGTAGGACATGTTCACACACCTCTGATTCATCCCTGATGAATCAGACCTGACTCAACTCTAAGCAGTAGCAGGCATGACAAACAAGCAGGAATGAGTAGGCACAACAGGGCTCAAACAACTCCTACTCATGCTAGTGGGTTTCATCTATTTACTGTGGAATGACAGGTCATGCAAAGGATAAAGGGGTTCAGCTACCGCAGCAAGTAACAGTTGAATCGTAGTTGTCCTAATGCAGTAAAAGAGAGCAGGAGCGAGAGAGTAGGATTGTATCGGAATGAACAAGGGGGTTTTGCTTGCCTGGCACTTCTGAAGATAACATTGAGTCTTCATCAGTGTCAATGATCACGTCATCGGTATCACGTCTATCGAGAGGGGACAAATACCGGCAACACAAAAAGGAACACAATCAATGCAATGCACAATATGATGCATGATCATGACATGGAAAAATGAATGTGTTTTGAGCTAATGCAACTAGCAACAGATTAAATGAAGTTGGTTTGAATACAAGATTCAAATTCAAACTCTATATGTGAATATTCAAATGTCATTCACTTCATTTGTCCTAAACATTAGTGATAAGTTGTTCTAACATGCATGAAAATGGTACAGATGGATTCCTTGAATTTTTCTGATAATTTTTCATATATAATTTATTTAATTTGGAGTTACGGTTAATTTTCTATGAATTTTAGAAGTTTTAGCTATTTTCTGGAATTTCAGAATTAAATTAAATCCAGAAATGATTTAATTGCGTCAGCCTGACGCCAGCATGACGTCAGCGAGTCAACGACCAGGTCCAGGTCAAATCTGACACGCGGGGTCCACACGTCAGCGGCACAGGGGCTAATCCCGCGTTGACTCGGCTTTGACCCGCTACGGGGCCCGCTGTCAGTGTCTGTGGGGGGGTGTTTAGCGTGGTCATTAGTGGCTAATGACAGCGCCACGTCACTGGCCACCGGAGTTCGGCCGGCGGCGACCCGAAACGCGGCGGAAGTTCACCGGGGTTGCGCTACGGGCGGCGGCTGGACGCGCGAAGGGCACCAGAAGGTAGCCCGTGCCCGTGCGCATCTAGGGGGG
>NW_021265736.1:0-1681 GCF_002162155.2 Triticum dicoccoides
ATTCGCTCCTTGGTGTCCATTATAAGGGGTGACGCCATGATATTGGCGGTTTCAGCAAAGCGAGAGAGAGGAGGAGAAAGATTTTTCTATGGGTGAATAAGGTTTGACAAGTTGCAAGAGGGGCATGGGGGTAGGGGATTGGATAAGGTCATGGAGAAATGCGACGGGCGGCACAAAGCATCCGCCACAGCTATAGCGAAGAGGTAGGTGGGAGGGTGAGAAAATGTAGTTGTGGCGGGCGTGAAGTAGGATCCGCCACACAAAACTCCTACAAAATTTGAAAAGGGTGGGCGCGCGTGAGCCAAACATAGCTGTGGCGGTCTATAAAAATCGCCCACCACTGTTTATCAAGAAACTAGAGGCGGGCATGTCTTAAGTGCCTGCAACTGCTTATTTTTGGCCATGCTTAAATTAGCAAGAGTGTACGAGTGATAGGTCGTTAGTTGTGGCCGCCAGTGTTACTTGGAAAGAAATGGCGAGCTATTAATAGTACCCGCCACTGCTAGTTTTCCAAAATAGCTATGGCTGGTGCCCGGAACCGCCCACCACTAATTTGAGTTCACCTATATGCCTTTTACCCGCATTGCTAGTTTGATTAGGATACATAACTAGTTTAAAATGCAATGATATTATAAAATTTACCTATACACAATTAATCTCTCTTGAATCTGTATGTTCTTATTTCATGACTATGCACATTCCACCATGGCACATCAACTACAAAATGCTTATACTTGGTGTTTAAATATGTGCTAACTTTTCTGGCTAAGGCGCTAGATAAGAATGCCGAAAAGATAATGGGTCATAGTGCGACGGAGCTTAAGCTAATTCTCCAAATTTTGGGTATGGATGTGTAATTACACTATACAAAGCAAGTGTAGGCCTCCTCATGGAAATTCAACCTTAATGACGATGTGTACATAAGGTCCAAAAAAACAAAGTGTACCTTTAGTTAGCTGTCGTGAAGTCATACCCTTGCATCACTATCAGTTGAGACATGTCCTGTTCTCCTCTTATTTTATGCTCTTAAACAAATATAGCAAACCGCACGGAAGAATATTTAAGATCGAATCAACAACAGGTGGTGTAGCACACACCTTGACCTCGTGCACGTATTATTATATAAGTCATGTGTATTATTAGCCATAAATTGAGTGTGGTATGTGTAACATGCATTATTCGCTCCTTGGTGTCCATTATATGGGGTGACGCCATGATATTGGCGGTTTCCGCGAAGCGAGAGAGAGGAGGAGAAAGATTTTTCTCTCGGTGAATAAGGTTTGACAAGTTGCAAGAGGGGCATGGGGGTAGGGGATTGGATAAGGTCATGGAGAAATGCGACGGGCGGCAGAAAGCATCCGCCACAGCTATAGCAAAGAGGTAGGTGGGAGGGTGAGAAAATATAGTTGTGGCGGGCGTGAAGTAGGATCCGCCACACAAAACTCCTACAAAATTTGAAATGGGTGGGCGCGCGTGAGCCAAACGTAGCTGTGGCGGTCTATAAAAATCGCCCACCACTGTTTACCAAGAAACTAGAGGCGGGCATGTCTTAAGTGCCTGCAACTGCTTATTTTTGGCCATGCTTAAATTAGCAAGAGTGTACGAGTGATAGGTCGTTAGTCGTTGTGCCCGCCATTGTTACTTGGAAAGAAGTGACGAGCTATTTATAGTACCCGCCACT
>NW_021265737.1:0-1670 GCF_002162155.2 Triticum dicoccoides
TCATCCTGATGCTTCCTTCCCCGGTCGGCTCGGCAGTCTAACGTCATCCTCCATTGAGCTAGGCGTCGCTTGTTGTGTCCTCCACCCGTCATCGGATCACACGGGGACGGAGGTCGGGCCGTCGGGAGATGCTTCCTCGCTGGATAGATGCGGCGCTTGGCGTTCGTGGCGAGCGACGGCAGGCAGTGCTAGTTACTTATTTCAGAATCTATATGGTCAAATTCGGTTCCAAATCCAATACCTATAACTACTACGTATTACAGATACGTTTCAATCACGGTTTCCTCGTCAATAATTTTTTTGCTTTAGCCTCATGCGACGTGAGAGGATCCGGGCAACAAATAGGGTAGGGGTCCTTCTGTTATGTAGATCTACTTTTATATCTGGGCCATCATTCCTGATATTAACGTAAATTCAATGAATATAAAAGGTGACTTATGGAAAACTATAAATCCATCCGTCCTTTAATACTAGATAAAGATACCAAACGCTAGGAGCAACTCTAGTTGACTAGCGCTCCTTCGAGAGCTTCCCACCGATCACTTGTCGTGCTCTGGGCGCTCCCTCCGATTTTTTTTCCTATGCGTTTTCGACTTTTTATATGGTTTTTTCCTGAATTTTTCGTCCTTTTGGTTTTCTATCGGTCTTCCTTAGCTTTTGGATAAAAAATTAAATTCTTTTTTAATGTAAAACATATTTTTTCTTTAATGAGAGGCGCAGTTTTGCTTCCGCGAGACGCACGGTTTTGCTATCGCGAGAGGCATGGCCGTGCCCCTCAGAAACGGAAAAAAATGTTTTCTGTTTTCTTTTTACTTTCACAAGAGGCACGGTTTTGCTTCCACGAGAGTCACGGTTTTTGTCCGGGATATACCCCGCGGCGTAAACCGGCCGAAAGTATAACCCGGCCGGACTGGGCGTTTTATTGGTAAACCGCCAAAGGATTGGCGGTTTACGTGTCTGGCGGTTCACTGGTATGACGATTCACGAGCCTGAAGATTCATTGGTGACCCGGCGCGTATTCCAGATGCATGACAAGGCCTAAGGACCAGCAGGCCGGTTTAGGTTAATGGTGGGCCGGTTTAAGAGGAAAGGCATGAGGAACATTTATCTTACAAGGAGCTAAGACCTGGACTTGTATCCGGCTTGTATTAGAGATAGACTAGTCCTAATCCTAATAGGACTCTACATATAACCCGCCCCTCCAACATATATAAGGAGGGGCAGGGCTCCCCAAAAGGGAGAAGATGGACAAGTTCCACAAGTTGGACAAGTTAGGTTTAGACAATAGCTCTCGAGATAGAGCACTCTTGTAACCGTGATCATCATCATCAATATCAATGAAGCAGGATGTAGGCTTTTACCTCCACCATGAGGGGCCGAACCTGGCTAAACATCGCGTCTCTGGTCCCGCTCAACCCCTCTCAAGCTACCACATAGATGTGTTGGCCTCGCGACTAAGTCCTAACATTAAGGACATCTGCCGTGACAAAACCACGACAGTTGGCGCCCACCGTGGGGCCTGCGCACGGTGGTGTTGAATTCTTGAAGGGATCTTATTTAGGGTTCGAGAAGTTCGCAACTTTCGGGTTCCACAAAAACCGGCAGGGAGAAATTCACATCAACGATGAGTTAATCGGCCAAGATTGAGAAGCGTTTTGTGGCGGAGGATA
>NW_021265738.1:0-804 GCF_002162155.2 Triticum dicoccoides
TCTCTTTTTTTTTCTCACGCTTTTTTTTCTTTTTCTTCTCCCTCTTTTTCTTTTTTTTTCTTTCCTTTTTTCTCTCTTTTTTTCTTTATCTTCTTTTTCTCCCTCTTTCCAAGACAAACTAGATAAGATGCAGATTCGATCAGGCGAAGATGTGAGTGACCTCAACTATGATTATGACAATAAACAGTGCGTAGCACGTGGTGGAAATTGGTGGATTGGATGGTGGACAGCGGATGGGATAATGATGCAGCGGCTGCGTGACTAATGTGAACAGAACTCGAAACTCTAAAGGAACTAGACACTATGACCAGCAACTCGACACGATGATGACACTTGGACCAAGGATATATAGATCTAACTCTTTTTTGTGGCTTTTTCTTGGACAATAGGTAAGAAAATAAATCTAATCTAGGAAAACTGGAAATTCTCACCGAGCAACCTGAAAACTGATACCACTTGATAAAGGCGGGGTGTCCCGATCTTTCGATGAGATGATAACTATCGATTTGGTGGAGACGACTTTGACGATCCGACTACAAACGTGCACGACGTTGCGCCTTAGCAATCGCTAAACCAACTCCGAGAGGTTATTGACCACGCCGGAGCACAATCAACCTGACCACGAAGGTCTATTCCTGCAAGCAATCGAAGAACAAGCAAGAATATGATAAAAGCAATCTGAATATCGCGAATATGTATGAAGTATTGATAATGGTGGGGATCCGTAAGCGGTCTTGGTCTGGTCGTTGGACACAAACGAAGTACACGAAGTTGCAATGGCTAACTTTTAACTAAACAAATCCC
>NW_021265739.1:0-1263 GCF_002162155.2 Triticum dicoccoides
AAGATAGTCACCGTCTCCACTAGAGTTGCAAAGCGTCAGCTCTATTCTCTTAATGCCAGCCCTCTTCCAGACCTTGAAGATATCCCGGTAGTCCGTGACTTTCCGGATGTCTTTCCAGAGGAACTGCCAGGTGTTCCACCTGACAGAGATGTAGAGTTCGTCATAGATCTTATCCCAGGAACAGCTCCAATCTCCCGGAGACCTTACAAGATGGCACCCTTAGAACTAGCCGAGCTTAAGAAACAACTCGATGAGTCCTTGCAAAAGGGTTTCATCCGTCCTAGTTCTTCTCCTTGGGCTTGCCCCGTCCTCTTTGTCAAGAAGAAAGACGGTACGGACCGGATGGTTGTAGATTATCGTCCCGTTAATTTGGTCACGATAAAGAACAAGTATCCGCTTCCCAGGATCAACGATCTGTATGATCAGCTCGCTGGATCCTCAATCTTCTCCAAGATGGATTTAAGGTTAGGCTACCACCAAATCAAAATCAGAAGCGGGGACATTCCCAAGACAACTTTTGTTACTCGTTATGGTCAGTACGAGTACACCGTCATGTCCTTTGGCCTAACCAACGCCCCAGCCACATTCTCCCGCTTGATGAACTCGATCTTCATGGAATACTTAGATAAGTTCGTCGTGGTTTACCTCGATGATATTCTTATTTACTCGAAGAACGAGGAAGAGCATGCCGAACATCTTAGACTTGTTCTAGAAAAACTCAGAGAGCACCGCCTTTATGCCAAGTTCTCCAAGTGTGAATTTTGGTTGTCAGAAGTGACCTACCTAGGCCACGTAATCTCTGGTAAGGGCATTGCTGTCAATCCTGAAAGAGTTCAAGCCGTTCTCGATTGGACTCCACCTGAGACCGTGAAACAAGTTAGGAGCTTCCTTGGTCTAGCTAGCTATTGTCGCCGCTTTGTTGAAAACTTCTCCAAGGTAGCCAAACCCCTCACGGAACTTCTCAAGAAAGATAAAAAGTTCGAGTGGTCCCCACAGTGTGAGTACAGTTTTCAGGAACTGAAAAGGCGCCTGACTTCTGCTCCCATACTTGTGCCACCGGATTTCACTAAAGACTTTATTATCTACTGCGACGCCTCACGACAGGGACTAGGTTGCATTCTTATGCAGGATCGTCATGTGATTGCCTATGCATCTCGACAGTTGCATCCACATGAGGAGAATTATCCTACACATGATCTAGAGCTTGCAGCCGTAGTCTATGCACTCAAGACCTGGCGACATTACCTCCTTGGTAAACGTTGC
>NW_021265740.1:0-1678 GCF_002162155.2 Triticum dicoccoides
AAAGCAGACCTAGCCTAGTGGCGTTCCAGTCCAATTCGGCGCGCGCCGCTCCGTCGCTGACGTCTGAAGTGCTTCGGCTGATACCACGACGTCGGGATACCCATAACTACTCCCACGTAGATGGTTAGTGCGTATAGGCTCGTAGCCAGACTCAGATCAAATACCAAGATCTCGTTAAGCGTGTTAAGTATCCGCGAATGCCGAACAGGGCCAGGCCCACCTGTCTCCTAGGTGGTCTCAACCTGCCCTGTCGCTCCGCCACAAAGTAACAGTCGAGGGCCGTCGGGAACCCAGGCCCACCTCTACCGGGATGGAGCCACCTGTCCTTTCAGCCCCCTCGTCAGAATCACTTGCGGGTACTCAATGAGCTGACCCGACTTTAGTCACCATCTGTATAATATGTATGTATGTATAGTATATACCCGTGATCACCTCCCAAGTGATCACGGCCCGATAGTATAGCAAGGCAGACTAACAAGAATGTAGGGCCAATGATGATAAACTAGCATCCTATACTAAGCATTTAGGATTGCGGGTAAGGTATCAATGACTGTAGCAGCAATGACAGGCTATGCATCAGAATAGGATTAACGGAAAGCAGTAACATGCTACACTACTCTAATGCAAGCAGTATAGAGGAGAATAGGCGATATCTGGTGATCAAGGGGGGGGCTTGCCTGGTTGCTCTGGCAAGAGAGAGGGGTCGTCAACTCCGTAGTCGAACTGGTCAGCAGCAGCGTCAGTCTCGTAGTCTACCGGAGAGAAGAGGGGGAAGAAATAATGAATACAGAGCAAACAAAGAATCACAAATATAACAAGTCAATACGCGGTGTTCGGTGTGCCCTAACGCGGTAGTAGGTGATACCGGTTAAGGGGGGAAACATCCGGGAAAATATCCCCGGTGTTTCGTGTTTCCGGGCAGAGGAGCCGGAGGGGGAAAGTTGCGAGTTCGATAGGTTAGGGGTGTGTGGCGGACGAACGGACTGCGTATCCGGATTCGTCTCGTCGTTCTGAGCAACTTTCATGTTGAAAATATTTTAATCCGAGTTACGGATTAAAAGATATGATTTTTAAAAGATTTTAAAATATTGGAATTTATTTATTTATTTAATTAATTGGAAAAAATGTATTTATGACGTCAGCATGATGTCATGCTGACGTCAGCAGTCAACAGGGGTTGACTGAGTCAACCCTGACATGTGGGTCCAGTGGGACCCACCTGTCATTCTCTATTTAGGTTAATTAGGGTTTAGGTTAATCTAATTACAGTTTAATTAAACTTAACTAGTTAATTAATTTAATTAAACCGGATTAATTAACTTAATTAATTAATTAATTAATTCATAATTTTATTAAATCATTTTAATTTTATTAATTATATTTATTGTTTTATTTATTTTATTATTTATTATTTATATAATTTTTTATAATTTTTTTTATCCCCCTTTTTTTTTAACGTTCTGGGGCGGGGCCCCCGTTGTCATAGGGCCACTAGGCCTTAGCGGATCGGGTGCGCCCGATCGGGAGGTGCGGGCGAAGGGGCACCCGCACGCGAGGCCACCAGGGGCGAGGCGGGGCGCCAGAATCCGGCGGGGTAGGGGGGAAGGGGCCGGCCAGCTCCGGCGAGCGGCGGGAACGGCCAGCAGGGGGCTCGGCGGCAGCGGACGGCGCCGGCGTG
>NW_021265741.1:0-1731 GCF_002162155.2 Triticum dicoccoides
CCACTCCGAGTGGCTCGCTAATGTCGTCATGGTTCCTAAGAAGGACAAGTCGCTCCGAATGTGCATTGATTTCAAGCACATCAACCGGGCCTGCCCGAAAGATCACTTTCCTCTCCCTCGCATAGATCAAATTGTTGACTCGACCGCGGGATGCGAGAGGTTGTCTTTTTTAGATGCTTACTCCGGGTACCACCAGATCCGTCTGTACGGGCCCGATGAGGTAAAAACAGCTTTCATCACTCCATTCGGGTGCTTCTGCTATATCACCATGCCATTCGGCCTCAAGAATGCCGGAGCCACATTTATGCGAATGATTCAGAAGTGTCTACTCACTCAAATCAGTCGGAATGTGGAAGCTTATATGGATGATATTGTTGTCAAGTCACGAAAAGGTTCCGACCTGCTCGCTGACCTCGCCAAAACATTTGCCAACCTCAGAAGGTATGATATCAAGCTCAATCCATCAAAGTGCACATTTGGAGTTCCTGGTGGCAAGTTACTCGGTTTTCTCGTTTCCGAACGGGGAATCGACGCTAACCGAGAGAAGATTGGCACTATTCTCCGAATGAAACGCCCTGTGCGAGTGCACGATGTCCAGAAGCTTACTGGATGCTTGGCCGCATTAAGTCGATTCATCTCACGACTCGGTGAAAAGGCACTGCCTCTTTACCGACTGATGAAGAAGGCTGACAAGTTCGAGTGGACTCCAGAAGCTGATGCAGCGTTTGCCGAGCTAAAAGCTCTGCTCTCCACCCAGCCGGTGCTTGCTGCTCCAATCAGCAAAGAGCCTCTGTTGCTCTACATCGCAGCCACAGGACAAGTCGTCAGTACTGTGCTAACGGTCGAGCGGGAAGAAGAAGGAAAAGCTCTCAAAGTTCAGCGCCCAGTGTATTATTTGTCTGAAGTCTTGACTCCATCCAAGCAGAGATATCCTCATTATCAGAAGCTTGTGTATGGAATATACATGACCACAAAGAAGGTTGCTCATTATTTCTCTGATCATTCCATCACAGTCGTCAGCGACGCTCCACTATCAGAGATTTTGCACAACAGAGATGCAACTGGTCGAGTGGCCAAATGGGCGATTGAACTTCTTCCCCTTGATATCAAGTTTGAGGCAAAGAAAGCCATTAAGTCCCAGGCGATAGCAGATTTCCTCGCCGAGTGGATTGAACAACAGCAGCCGACTGAAGTTCACTCGGAGCATTGGACCATGTTTTTTGATGGCTCTAAGATGTTGAATGGTTCCGGTGCTAGGGTTGTCCTGATTTCCCCAGAGGAGATAAGCTCAGATATGTGCTCCAGATTCACTTTGATTCCTCCAACAATGAGGCAGAATATGAGGCCCTCCTATATGGGTTGCGCATGGCCATTTCACTCGGCGTCCGTCGCCTAATGGTCTATGGCGACTCGGATTTAGTGGTCAATCAGGTGATGAAAGAGTGGGACGTGAGAAGCCCAGCCATGACTGGATACTGCAGTGCAGTGAGGAAGCTGGAAAAGAGGTTCGAGGGGTTGGAGCTCCATCATATACCCCGACTGAAAAATCAAGCAGCTGATGATCTAGCAAAGATAGGTTCCAAGAGAGAAGCCATTCCGAGTGGTGTGTTCTTGGAGCATATACACACTCCGTCAGTCAAAGAAGATCCTTTCACCGAAGAAACTCCGCAGCCCAAGAGCGCCACAGATCCGACTGAAGTTGAAGTCCCAGCGGTGGTCGACTTGATCATG
>NW_021265742.1:0-1071 GCF_002162155.2 Triticum dicoccoides
GAGATGTTTATGGGCTAAGTTGGGGACTAAACTGCTTTTTAGTACTACTTGTCACCCCCAAACTGATGGACAAACTGAAGTAGTCAATAGAACGTTGTCTACTATGCTTAGGGCTGTTTTGAAGAATAATAAGAAAATGTGGGAGGAATGCTTGCCTCATATTGAATTTGCTTATAATCGTTCATTGCATTCTACTACTAAGATGTGCCCTTTTGAAGTTGTGTATGGTTTCCTACCTCGTGCACCTATTGATTTGTTGCCTCTTCCATCTTCGGAGAAGGTTAATTTTGATGCTAAACAACGTGCTGAATTGATTTTAAAAATGCATGAGTTAACTAAGGAAAACATTGAGCGTATGAATGCTAAATATAAACTTGCTGGAGATAAGGGTAGAAAACATGTTGTGTTTGCACCTGGAGATCTTGTTTGGTTACATTTGCGTAAGGCTAGATTTCCTGATTTGCGCAAATCAAAGCTAATGCCACGTGCTGATGGTCCCTTTAAGGTGTTAGAGAAAATAAATGATAATGCATATAAACTTGAGCTGCCTGCAGATTTTGGGGTTAGTCCCACTTTTAACATTGCAGATTTGAAGCCTTATTTGGGTGAGGAAGATGGACTTCCGTCGAGGACGACTTCATTTCAAGAAGGGGAGGATGATGAGGACATCAATACAATTGTTACACCCACAGCCCCTGCTGCTATACATACTGGACCAATTACTAGAGCTCGTGCACGCCAACTAAATTACCAGGTACTTTCGTTTCTTGGTAATTATTCTAATGTTCATGAGAATATGATGCTGCCTAAATTGGATACATTTGTTTTGCTTACAAATGAAGGGCCTAGCTTGGAGAAGGATGAACATTGGAGCAAGAACAAGCATGGAGATGATGGCATGCGCAAGGGGAACAAGAACGGAGTTACAAGTGATGATTTCAGGACTTTGAAGCCACCATAATGGGTGCATGAAGCCTTGGACGAAATATACAAGATGTCACTTCATAAATTTCGTCCCGAGGCTATTTTAGGTGCTGCGTCACCTTATTATTGGGCCAGGCCCATGTAATT
>NW_021265743.1:0-1279 GCF_002162155.2 Triticum dicoccoides
ATAGATTTTTTTTCTATTTATTTTTTATTTCTACTTACAACTAAATACTTACAGTTTTTTAGTGATTTCTTTTTGCTTTTAGGTCACAAAAATTATAAACTTTCTGTTAGTGCCATTAGTTTTAAATTTTAAATAGTTTAAATTTGAATTTTTAGAAATTTGTGTGAATCACTAGTTTATGAATAACTTTACTATAAAAATAGAAAAATTTTCTTCTTTGCTATTTATTTTTTATTTATACTTATAATTAAATACTTATAGTTTGATTTTAGGTCACAAAAATTATATTCTTTTTGCTATTGAAGAATATTATAGTTTTATTTTAGTTGATCATAACATAATATTTTAATTGATTGTTTTTATTTTCATAAAAGTTTTGTAGTTTATTCTGTTTGCTATTAATTTATTCTTTGAGCTAAATGACTCTGAAATTGGAAAGCATTTCAAAATGAACTCTGAAAAGGTTGAAAGTTGGCATGGTATCATCATTTCACCCACATAGCATGTTCCAAAAAGTAGAGAGGGTTACGACAAAAACTTGATGCACTTCATGTACAAAATGGACAATCACTTTCGAAGTATCAAAGTTTCAAACCATAAGACATGAAAGCATTTCAAATGAACTCTGAAAAAGTTGAAAGTTGGGATGGTATCATAATTTCACCCACATAGCATGTGCATGTACAAAACGGACAATGGTAGCATGTTCGTCTGTTACAAATTTGGCATGGTATCATCATAATAGTTGCGGGAGAAAGTATTCACTTTTTCTTCGCTTGTGTCATTTGCTTATTGCGCCGTAACCATAGATAATCTTCATTGTTTATCAGGATGCTTGGGTCAGCCTTGACATTGAAGGGAGGAATTTCATGAAACTTTTCATAATCTTCAGACATGTCTGTCTTGCCGTCCACTCCCAGGATGTCCCTTTTTCCTGAAAGAACTATGTGGCGCTTTGGCTCATCATATGATGTATTCGCTTCCTTATCTTTTCTTTTTCTCGGTTTGGTAGACATGTCCTTCACATAGATAACCTGTGCCACATCATTGGCTAGGACGAACGGTTCGTCAGTGTACCCAAGATTTTTCAGATCCACTGTTGTCATTCCGTACTGTGGGTCTACCTGTACCCCGCCGCCTAACAGATTGACCCATTTGCACTTAAACAAAGGGACCTTAAAATCAGGTCCGTAGTCAAGTTCCCATATGTCCACTATGTAACCATAATATGTGTCCTTTCCGCTCTCGGTTGCTGCATCAAAGCGGACACCGCTGTTTT
>NW_021265744.1:0-1063 GCF_002162155.2 Triticum dicoccoides
ACTAGGGATGTAACTTGGCTCACGTGTATAAGATTCTAGGTAGATGACAATCATGATGATATACATCCACAAAGAAGGATGTACACATGAAATAGTTACAAAAGGAAAGAATAAGATATCCAAACGGGAGACAGAAAATATAACAATGAGATCTTTGCTTGAAAGTATAGCACATGGCTTAATGTAATCTTATCGTATATTAATGAACTCTAAACACACAATCATCAAAGACATCACAACTAGCAACAAGAGATCATTGTTGCGATTCTTTGAGAAAGGAAACAAGTATGACAAGAACGAGTCAAGAAATTCATGCCATGATGCAACCTACACAAGGTTGAATGCAAGAAGTGTATGCATGAAGTAGATACTTGTTACCGTGATAGCATTCGAATGATGTAGTAGGTAATGGTTCGAGCTTGGCTCTAATTTCCTCATAGTGCCACCACTTTCATGAATAAGCCAAGCACCCAATGCTTCTCAAATGTACCTAAAACAATTTAAGTACAATATGGTCCCCAAACTTATTGGGTCCAAAGTAGTTAGCATAACTACAAAACATAGGGTATCATCACTTAAATATGTGCATATCGATATGAATTTGAATATCATGCACATCTTAGCTATTAAGAATTTGATGGATTTACCATATATATATATTGGATCAAATAAAGCAAACAAGGCATGCGAATTTACACATAGTAAATACACATGCACAAGCCTCCCAAAATCCAGGGAGATACAAATTGGACAAATGAACACATAACCGTTAATACTTCCAATAACATCACTAGTCATTCATGTTGTCCAAAATGGCTCAAAGTGACAAATCAACATATGATAGCACACAAAGTTCAACATATGAACCAAGGAAAAAACAATGAGCATATAAGATATGCATTGCATACATACTCATGGGAATATCTCACTCAAGTAGATATAGGACACTATAAACAATGAGATAACAAACTACCATAACTCCATACAAACTAATAAGATGAACTCGAACAAAATGGTGTTTCAATTTGACATTTGGTGTAGAAACCAAATAAGTACATGATCA
>NW_021265745.1:0-1474 GCF_002162155.2 Triticum dicoccoides
TGGTCACCAACCCCCCTGCTCCGGCGATCTGCCGGCTCCGCCCGCCCCTGTGGTGCGCCCGAAAGAGCGGGTGCTGGGCACCGTTGCGCCCGCGCCCGTTCGGGCAACAACCGCGCGTCCATGCGCCCGAAAAACCGCAAGGCCCCCTGGGGCCAATGACGTGGGGGCCCCACGCCCAGAACGCTTGAAAATAAATAAATAAATAAATAAATAAATAATAAAATAAATAAAAACAATAAATATAAATAATTAAATTAAAATGATTTAATAAAATTATTAATTAATTAATTAATTAATTAAGTTAATTAATCTGGTTTAATTAAATTAATTAACTAGTTAAGTTTAATTAAACTGTAATTAGATTAACCTAAACCCTAATTAACCTAAATAGAGAATGACAGGTGGGTCCCACTGGACCCACATGTCAGGGTTGACTCAGTCAACCCCTGTTGACTGCTGACATCAGCATGACATCATGCTGACGTCATAAATACCTTTTTTCGAATTAATTAAATAAATAATTAAATTCCAAAATTATTAAAATCTTTTAAAAATCATATCTTTTAATCCGTAACTCGGATTAAAATATTTTCAACATGAAAGTTGCTCAGAACGACGAGACGATTCCGGATACGCAGTCCGTTCGTCCACCACACCCCCCTAACCTATCGAACCCGCAACTTTCCCCCTCCGGCTCCTCTGCCCGAAAACACGAAACACCGGGAATACTTTCCCGGATGATTCCCCCTTGACCAGTACCACCTTATACCATGTTAGGGCACGCCTAGCATCGCTTCTTGACATGTCATGCATTGATATGCATCTGTTTACTTGGTATTCATTGTTTCTTCCCCCTCTTCTCTCCGGTAGACTACGAGACCGACGCTGCTGCTGCCCAGTTCGACTACGGAGTTGACGACCCCTCTCTCTTGCCAGAGCAACCAGGCAAGCCCCCCCCTTGATCACCAGATATCGCCTATTCTTATCTATACTGCTTGCATTAGAGTAGTGTAGCATGTTACTGCTTTCCGTTGATCCTATTCTGATGCATAGCCTGACATTGTTGCTACACCTGTTGATACCTTACCTGCAATCCTAAATGCTTAGCATAGGATGCTAGTTTATCATCATTGGCCCTACATTCTTGTCAGTCTGCCTTGCTATACTATCGGGCCGTGATCACCTGGGAGGTGATCACGGGTATATACTATACATACATGCTATACAGTTGGTGACTAAAGTCGGGTCAGCTCGAAGAGTACCCGCGAGTGATTCACGGATTGGGGGCTGAAAGGACCTTTGTCCCGACGGCCCTCTGTGTGGATCTTTGTGGCGGAGCGACAGGGCAGGTTGAGACCGCCTAGGAGAGAGGTGGGCCTGGCCCTGTTCGGCGTTCGCGGACACTTAACACGCTTAACGAGATCTTGGTATTTGATCTGAGTCTGGCTACGAGCCTATACGCACTAACCATCTA
>NW_021265746.1:0-1585 GCF_002162155.2 Triticum dicoccoides
TATTGTACCGGGACCACCGGAAGGGTCCCGGGGGGCCCACCGGGTGGGGCCACCTGCCTCGGGGGGCCACATGGGCTGTAGGGGGTGCGCCTTGGCCTATATGGGCCAAGGGCACCAGCCCCTAGAGGCCCATGCGCCAAGATAAAGGAAAAAGGGGAGAGTCCTAAAGGGGGAAGGCACCTCCGAGGTGCCTTGGGGAGGATGGACTCCTCCCCCCTCCTTAGCCGCACCCCTTCCTTGGAGGAGGGGGCAAGGCTGCGCCTCCCCCCTCTCCCCTGCCCCTATATATAGTGGAGGGGAGGGAGGGCATCCATACCTGAGCCTTTGGCGCCTCCCTCCCTCCCGTGACACCTCCTCCTCTCCCGTAGGTGCTTGGCGAAGCCCTGCAGGATTGCCACGCTCCTCCATCACCACCACGCCGTTGTGCTGCTGCTGGATGGAGTCTTCCTCAACCTCTCCTTCTCTCCTTGCTGGATCAAGGCGTGGGAGACGTCACCGGGCTGTACGTGTGTTGAACGCGGAGGTGCCGTCCGTTCGGCACTTGATCATCGGTGATCTGAATCACGACGAGTACGACTCCATCAACCCCGTTCACTTGAACGCTTCCGCTTAGCGATCTACAAGGGTATGTAGATGCACTCTCCTTTCTACTCGTTGCTGGTCTCTCCATAGATAGATCTTGGTGTTGCGTAGGAAAAATTTTGAATTTCTGCTACGTTCCCCAACAGTGGCATCATGAGCTAGGTCTATTGCGTAGATTCTATGCACGAGTAGAACACAAAGTAGTTGTGGGCGTTGATTTTGTTCAATATGCTTGCCGTTACTAGTCTTATCTTGATTCGGCGGCATCGTGGGATGAAGCGACCCGGACCGACCTTACACGTACTCTTACGTGAGACTGGTTCCACCGACTGACATGCACTAGATGCATAAGGTGGCTAGCGGGTGTCTGTCTCTCCTACTTTAGTCGGATCGGATTCGATGAAAAGGGTCCTTATGAAGGGTAAATAGCAATTGGCATATCACGTTGTGGTCTTTGCGTAGGTAAGAAACGTTCTTGCTAGAAACCCATAGCAGCCACGTAAAACATGCAAACAACAATTAGAGGACGTCTAACTTGTTTTTGCATGGTATGCTATGTGATGTGATATGGCCAAAAGGATGTGATGAATGATATATGTAATGTATGAGATTGATCATGTTCTTGTAATAGGATTCACGACTTGCATGTCGATGAGTATGACAACCGGCAGGAGCCATAGGAGTTGTCTTTATTTTTGTATGACCTGCGTGTCATTGAAGAACGCCATGTAAATTACTTTACTTTATTGCTAAACGCGTTAGCCATAGAAGTAGAAGTAGTCGTTGGCGTGACAACTTCATGAAGACACGATGATGGAGATCATGATGATGGAGATCATGGTGTCATGCCGGTGACAAGATGATCATGGAGCCCCGAAGATGAAGATCAAAGGAGCTATATGATATTGGCCATATCATGTCACTACTCTTATTTGATTGCATGTGATGTTTATCATGTTTATACATCTTATTTGCTTAGAACGACGGTAGTAAATAAGATGAT
>NW_021265747.1:0-10078 GCF_002162155.2 Triticum dicoccoides
ATACCGTCAAATCTTGCGTAGGCGGCCTCTCACAAATTTGGAAGTGTTGAGGCGGTTGCAAACGCCCAGCACGCGTCTCCGGGGCGTGCCCCCCCCCTCACGGACGCCGCCGCCGCCGGCACCTGGAGGGGGGAAACGGACGCGTCGGGTCTACACGGAGTGGATGTAGCTGTGGGTTTGGCCCGGATGTTGCTCCAAAGTGTTCCTCTGGGCCGACCTAACACAACCGGGTGGAGAGGTCCACTGGTCAAAGCCCGTCCGTGCAAAGTCAAAGGGCTAGATCCCGTGGTCAAACGCTACAGGGTTAGCCGGGACGGGGGCCCTGGGGGGGTAGCAATGCCACCGGAGCGTCGTACCGGGCCCTCATACATGCGGGGTGGTGTTGTGGCATGTCCGAAGAGGCGGCACGCGTCTCCGGGTTGTGGCCCCCCTCACGGACGGCAATGAAACGGTAGTAGACGTTCTGCGGTAACGATGCAACGTGAATATTATTAAATACTTGGAGCGCGATAAAATCATGAGTTTTTTACACAACGTGGGCACATGTGCAATAGGACTGATGGTAATTTTTCATAATTTTTTGTGATGGAGAAGTATCTGAACACTTCCCTATACGCGGATTGCTCTTCGCACGTCTACGACTGTGGCCGGCGGCCTCCGGGGGCTAGCATACCGTCAAATCTTGCGTAGGCGGCCTCTCACAAATCTGGAAGTGTTGAGGCGGTTGCAAATGCCCAGCACGCGTCTCCAGGGTGTGCCCCCCCCCCTCACGGACGCCGCCGCCGGCGGCACCTGGAGGGGGGAAACGGACGCGTCGGGTCTACACGGAGTGGATGTAGCTGTGGGTTTGGCCCGGATGTTGCTCCAAAGTGTTCCTCTGGACCGACCTAACACAACCGGGTGGAGAGGTCCACTGGTCAAAGCCCGTCCGTGCAAAGTCAAAGGGCTAGATCCTGTGGTCAAACGCTACAGGGTTAGCCGGGACGGGGGCCCTGGGGGGTAGCAATGCCACCGGAGCGTCGTACCGGGCCCTCATACAAGCGGGGTGGTGTTGTGGCATGTCCGAAGAGGCGGCACCCGTCTCCGGGTTGTGGCCCCCCTCACGGACGGCAATGAAACGGTAGTAGACGTTCTGCGGTAACGATGCGGCGTGAATATTATTAAATACTTGGAGCGCGATAAAATCATGAGTTTTTTACACAATGTGGGCACATGTGCTATAGGACTGATGTTAATTTTTCATATATTTTTGTGATGGAGAAGTATCTGAACACTTCCCTCTACGCGGATTGCTCTTCGCACGTCTACGACTGTGGCCGGCGGCCTCCGGGGGCTAGCATACCGTCAAATCTTGCGTAGGCGGCCTCTCACAAATCTGGAAGTGTTGAGGCGGTTGCAAACGCCCAGCACGAGTCTCCGGGGTGTGCCCCCCCCCCCTCACGGACGCCGTCGCCGCCGGCACCTGGAGGGGGGAAACGGACGCGTCGGGTCTACACGGAGTGGATGTAGCTGTGGGTTTGGCCCGGATGTTGCTCCAAAGTGTTCCTCTGGACCGACCTAACACAACCGGGTGGAGAGGTCCACTGGTCAAAGCCCGTCCATGCAAAGTCAAAGGGCTAGATCCCGTGGTCAAACGCTACAGGGTTAGCCGGGACGGGGGCCCTGGGGGGGTAGCAATGCCACCGGAGCGTCGTACCGGGCCCTCATACATGCGGGGTGGTGTTGTGGCATGTCCGAAGAGGCGGCACCCATCTCCGGGTTGTGGCCCCCCTCACGGACGGCAATGAAACGGTAGTAGACGTTCTGCGATAACGATGCAGCGTGAATATTATTAAATACTTGGAGCGCGATAAAATCATGAGTTTTTTACACAACCTGGGCACATGTGCTATAGGACTGATGGTAATTTTTCATAATTTTTTGTGATGGAGAAGTATCTGAACACTTCCCTCTACGCGGATTGCTCTTCGCACGTCAACGACTGTGGCCGGCGGCCTCCGGGGGCTAGCATACCGTCAAATCTTGCGTAGGCGGCCTCTCACAAATCTGGAAGTGTTGAGGCGGTTGCAAACGCCCAGCACGCGTCTCCGGGGTGTGCCCCCCCCCCCCTCACGGACGCCGCCGCCGCCAGCACCTGGAGGGGGGAAACGGACGCGTCGGGTCTACACGGAGTGGATGTAGCTGTGGGTTTGGCCCGGATGTTGCTTCCCGGTGTTCCTCTGGGCTGACCTAACACAACCGGGTGGAGAGGTCCACTGGTCAAAGCCCGTCCGTGCAAAGTCAAAGGGCTAGATCCCGTGGTCAAACGCTACAGGGTTAGCCGGGACGGGGGCCCTGGGGGGTAGCAATGCCACCGGAGCGTCGTACCGGGCCCTCATACATGCGGGGTGGTGTTGTGGCATGTCCGAAGAGGCGGCACGCGTCTCCGGGTTGTGGCCCCCCTCACGGACGGCAATGAAACGGTAGTAGACGTTCTGCGGTAACGATGCAGCGTGAATATTATTAAATACTTGGAGCGCGATAAAATCATGAGTTTTTTACACAACGTGGGCACATGTGCAATAGGACTGATGGTAATTTTTCATAATTTTTTGTGATGGAGAAGTATCTGAACACTTCCCTCTACGCGGATTGCTCTTCGCACGTCAACGACTGTGGCCGGCGGCCTCCGGGGGCTAGCATACCGTCAAATCTTGCGTAGGCGGCCTCTCACAAATCTGGAAGTGTTGAGGCGGTTGCAAACGCCCAGCACGTGTCTCCGGGGTGTGCCCCCCCCCCCCTCACGAACGCCGCCGCCGCCGGCACCTGGAGGGGGGAAACGGACGCGTCGGGCCTACACGGAGTGGATGTAGCTGTGGGTTTGGCCCGGATGTTGCTTCCCGGTGTTCCTCTGGGCCGACCTAACACAACCGGGTGGAGAGGTCCACTGGTCAAAGCCCGTCCGTGCAAAGTCAAAGGGTTAGATCCCGTGGTCAAACGCTACAGGGTTAGCCGGGACGGGGGCCCTAGGGGGTAGCAATGCCACCGGAGCGTTGTACCGGGCCCTCATACATGCGGGGTGGTGTTGTGGCATGTCCGAAGAGGCGGCACGCGTCTCCGGGTTGTGGCCCCCCTCACGGACGGCAATGAAACGGTAGTAGACGTTCTGCGGTAACGATGCAGCGTGAATATTATTAAATACTTGGAGCGCGATAAAATCATGAGTTTTTTACACAACGTGGGCACATGTGCTATAGGACTGATGGTAATTTTTCATAATTTTTTGTGATGGAGAAGTATCTGAACATTTCCCTCTACGCGGATTGCTCTTCGCACGTCTACGACTGTGGCCGGCGGCCTCCGGGGGCTAGCATACCGTCAAATCTTGCGTAGGCGGCCTCTCACAAATCTGGAAGTGTTGAGGCGGTTGCAAACGCCCAGCACGCGTCTCCGGGGTGTGCCCCCCCCCCCTCACGGATGACGCCGCCGCCGGCACCTGGAGGGGGGAAATAGACGCGTCGGGTCTACACGGAGTGGATGTAGCTGTGGGTTTGGCCCGGATGTTGCTCCAAAGTGTTCCTCTGGGTCGACCTAACACAACCGGGTGGAGAGGTCCACTGGTCAAAGCCCGTCCGTGCAAAGTCAAAGTGCTAGATCCCGTGGTCAAACGCTACAGGGTTAGCCGGGACGGGGGGCCTGGGGGGTAGCAATGCCACCGGAGCATCGTACCGGGCCCTCATACATGCGGGGTGGTGTTGTGGCATGTCCGAAGAGGCGGCACCCGTCTCCGGGTTGTGGCCCCCCTCACGGACGGCAATGAAACGGTAGTAGATGTTCTGCGGTAACGATGCTGCGTGAATATTATTAAATACTTGGAGCGCGATAAAATCATGAGTTTTTTACACAACGTGGGCACATGTGCTATAGGACTGATGGTAATTTTTCATAATTTTTTGTGATGGAGAAGTATCTGAACACTTCCCTCTACGCGGATTGCTCTTCGCACGTCTACGACTGTGGCCGGCGGCCTCCGGGGGCTAGCATACCGTCAAATCTTGCGTAGGCGGCCTCTCACAAATTTGGAAGTGTTGAGGCGGTTGCAAACGCCCAGCACGCGTCTCCGGGGTGTGCCCCCCCCCCTCACGGACGCCGCCGCCGCCGGCACCTGGAGGGGGGAAACGGACGCGTCGGGTCTACACGGAGTGGATGTAGCTGTGGGTTTGGCCCGGATGTTGCTCCAAAGTGTTCCTCTGGGCCGACCTAACACAACCGGGTGGAGAGGTCCACTGGTCAAAGCCCGTCCGTGCAAAGTCAAAGGGCTAGATCCCGTGGTCAAACGCTACAGGGTTAGCCGGGACGGGGGCCCTGGGGGGGTAGCAATGCCACCGGAGCGTCGTACCGGGCCCTCATACATGCGGGGTGGTGTTGTGGCATGTCCGAAGAGGCGGCACGCGTCTCCGGGTTGTGGCCCCCCTCACGGATGGCAATGAAACGGTAGTAGACGTTCTGCGGTAACGATGCAGCGTGAATATTATTAAATACTTGGAGCGCGATAAAATCATGAGTTTTTTACACAACGTGGGCACATGTGCAATAGGACTGATGGTAATTTTTCATAATTTTTTGTGATGGAGAAGTATCTGAACACTTCCCTATACGCGGATTGCTCTTCGCACGTCTACGACTGTGGCCGGCGGCCTCCGGGGGCTAGCATACCGTCAAATCTTGCGTAGGCGGCCTCTCACAAATCTGGAAGTGTTGAGGCGGTTGCAAACGCCCAGCACGCGTCTCCGGGGTGTGCCCCCCCCTCACGGACGCCGCCACCGGCGGCACCTGGAGGGGGGAAACGGACGCGTCGGGTCTACACGGAGTGGATGTAGCTGTGGGTTTGGCCCGGATGTTGCTCCAAAGTGTTCCTCTGGACCGACCTAACACAACCGGGTGGAGAGGTCCACTGGTCAAAGCCCGTCCGTGCAAAGTCAAAGGGCTAGATCCCGTGGTCAAACGCTACAGGGTTAGCCGGGACGGGGGCCCTGGGGGGTAGCAATGCCACCGGAGCGTCGTACCGGGCCCTCATACAAGCGGGGTGGTGTTGTGGCATGTCCGAAGAGGCGGCACCCGTCTCCGGGTTGTGGCCCCCCTCACGGACGGCAATGAAATAGTAGTAGACGTTCTGCGGTAACGATGCAGCGTGAATATTATTAAATACTTTAAGCGCGATAAAATCATGAGTTTTTTACACAACGTGGGCACATGTGCTATAGGACTGATGTTAATTTTTCATATATTTTTGTGATGGAGAAGTATCTGAACACTTCCCTCTACGCGGATTGCTCTTCGCACGTCTACGACTGTGGCCGGCGGCCTCCGGGGGCTAGCATACCGTCAAATCTTGCGTAGGCGGCCTCTCACAAATCCGGAAGTGTTGAGGCGGTTGCAAACGCCCAGCACGCGTCTCCGGGGTGTGCCCCCCCCCCCCCTCACGGACGCCGCCGCCGCCGGCACCTGGAGGAGGGAAACGGACGCGTCGGGTCTACACGGAGTGGATGTAGCTGTGGGTTTGGCCCGGATGTTGCTTCCCGGTGTTCCTCTGGGCCGACCTAACACAACCGGGTGGAGAGGTCCACTGGTCAAAGCCCTTCCGTGCAAAGTCAAAGGGCTAGATCCCGTGGTCAAACGCTACAGGGTTAGCCGGGACGGGGGCCCTGGGGGGTAGCAATGCCACCGGAGCGTCGTACCGGGCCCTCATACATGCGGGGTGGTGTTGTGGCATGTCCGAAGAGGCGGCACGCGTCTCCGGGTTGTGGCCCCCCTCACGGACGGCAATGAAACGGTAGTAGACATTCTGCGGTAACGATGCAGCGTGAATATTATTAAATACTTGGAGCGCGATAAAATCATGAGTTTTTTACACAACGTGGGCACATGTGCTATAGGACTGATGGTAATTTTTCATAATTTTTTGTGATGGAGAAGTATCTGAACACTTCCCTCTACGCGGATTGCTCTTCGCACGTCTACGACTGTGGCCGGCGGCCTCCGGGGGCTAGCATACCGTCAAATCTTGCGTAGGCGGCCTCTCACAAATCTGGAAGTGTTGAGGCGGTTGCAAACGCCCAGCACGCGTCTCCGGGGTGTGCCCCCCCCCCTCACGGACGCCGCCACCGCCGGCACCTGGAGGGGGGAAACGGACGCGTCGGGTCTACACGGAGTGGATGTAGCTGTGGGTTTGGCCCGGATGTTGCTCCAAAGTGTTCCTATGGGCCGACCTAACACAACCGGGTGGAGAGGTCCACTGGTCAAAGCCCTTCCGTGCAAAGTCAAAGGGCTAGATCCCGTGGTCAAACGCTACAGGGTTAGCCGGGACGGGGGCCCTGGGGGTAGCAATGCCACCGGAGCGTCGTACTGGGCCCTCATACATGCGGGGTGGTGTTGTGGCATGTCCGAAGAGGCGGCACGCGTCTCCGGGTTGTGGCCCCCCTCACGGACGGCAATGAAACGGTAGTAGACGTTCTGCGGTAACGATGCAGCGTGAATATTATTAAATACTTGGAGCGCGATAAAATCATGAGTTTTTTACACAACGTGGGCACATGTGCAATAGGACTGATGGTAATTTTTCATAATTTTTTGTGATGGAGAAGTATCTGAACACTTCCCTATACGCGGATTGCTCTTCACACGTCTACGACTGTGGCCGGCGGCCTCCGGGGCTAGCATACCGTCAAATCTTGCGTAGGCGGCCTCTCACAAATCTGGAAGTGTTGAGGCGGTTGCAAACGCCCAGCACGCGTCTCCGGGGTGTGCCCCCCCCCCCTCACGGACGCCGCCGCCGGCGGCACCTGGAGGGGGGAAACGGACGCGTCGGGTCTACACGGAGTGGATGTAGCTATGGGTTTGGCCCGGATGTTGCTCCAAAGTGTTCCTCTGGACCGACCTAACACAACCGGGTGGAGAGGTCCACTGGTCAAAGCCTGTCCGTGCAAAGTCAAAGGGCTAGATCCCGTGGTGAAACGCTACAGGGTTAGCCGGGACGGGGGCCCTGGGGGTAGCAATGCCACCGGAGCGTCGTACCAGGCCCTCATACATGCGGGGTGGTGTTGTGGCATGTCCGAAGAGGCGGCACCCGTCTCCGGGTTGTGGCCCCCCTCACGGACGGCAATGAAACGGTTGTAGACGTTCTGCGGTAACGATGCAGCGTGAATATTATTAAATACTTGGAGCGCGATAAAATCATGAGTTTTTTACACAACGTGGGCACATGTGCTATAGGACTGATGGTAATTTTTCATATATTTTTGTGATGGAGAAGTATCTGAACACTTCCCTCTACGCGGATTGCTCTTCGCACGTCTACGACTGTTGCCGGCGGCCTCCGGGGGCTAGCATACCGTCAAATCTTGCGTAGGCGGCCTCTCACAAATCTGGAAGTGTTGAGGCGGTTGCAAACGCCCAGCATGCGTCTCCGGGGTGTGCCCCCCCCTCACGGCCGCCGCCGCCGCCGGCACCTGGAGGAGGGAAACGGACGCGTCGGGTCTACACGGAGTGGATGTAGCTGTGGGTTTGGCCCGGATGTTGCTTCCCGGTGTTCCTCTAGGCCGACCTAACACAACCGGGTGGAGAGGTCCACTGGTCAAAGCCCGTCCGTGCAAAGTCAAAGGGCTAGATCCCGTGGTCAAACGCTACAGGGTTAGCCGGGACGGGGGCCCTGGGGGGTAGCAATGCCACCGGAGCGTCGTACCGGGCCCTCATACATGCGGGGTGGTGTTGTGGCATGTCCGAAGAGGCGGCACGCGTCTCCGGGTTGTGGCCCCCCTCACGGACGGCAATGAAACGGTTGTAGACGTTCTGCGGTAACGATGCAGCGTGAATATTATTAAATACTTGGAGCGCGATAAAATCATGAGTTTTTTACACAACGTGGGCACATGTGCTATAGGACTGATGGTAATTTTTCATAATTTTTTGTGATGGAGAAGTATCTGAACACTTCCCTCTACGTGGATTGCTCTTCGCACGTCTACGACTGTGGCCGGCGGCCTCCGGGGGCTAGCATACCGTCAAATCTTGCGTAGGCGGCCTCTCACAAATCTGGAAGTGTTGAGGCGGTTGCAAACGCCCAGCACGCGTCTCCGGGGTGTGCCCCCCCCCCCTCACGGACGCCGCCACCGGCGGCACCTGGAGGGGGGAAACGGACGCGTCGGGTCTACACGGAGTGGATGTAGCTGTGGGTTTGGCCCGGATGTTGCTCCAAAGTGTTCCTCTGGACCGACCTAACACAACCGGGTGGAGAGGTCCACTGGTCAAAGCCCGTCTGTGCAAAGTCAAAGGGCTAGATCCCGTGGTCAAACGCTACAGGGTTAGCCGGGACGGGGGCCCTGGAGGGTAGCAATGCCACCGGAGCGTCGTACCGGGCCCTCATACATGCGGGGTGGTGTTGTGGCATGTCCGAAGAGGCGGCACGCGTCTCCGGGTTGTGGCCCCCCTCACGGACGGCAATGAAACGGTAGTAGACGTTCTGCGGTAACGATGCATCGTGAATATTATTAAATACTTGGAGCATGATAAAATCATGAGTTTTTTACACAACGTGGGCACATGTGCAATAGGACTGATGGTAATTTTTCATAATTTTTTGTGATGGAGAAGTATCTGAACACTTCCCTATACGCGGATTGCTCTTCGCACGTCTACGACTGTGGCCGGCGGCCTCCGGGGGCTAGCATACCGTCAAATCTTGCGTAGGCGGCCTCTCACAAATCTGGAAGTGTTGAGGCGGTTGCAAACGCCCAGCACGCGTCTCCGGGGTGTGCCCCCCCCCCTCACGGACGCCGCCGCCGGCGGCACCTGGAGGGGGGAAACGGACGCGTCGGGTCTACACGGAGTGGATGTAGCTATGGGTTTGGCCCGGATGTTGCTCCAAAGTGTTCCTCTGGACCGACCTAACACAACCGGGTGGAGAGGTCCACTGGTCAAAGCCCGTCCGTGCAAAGTCAAAGGGCTAGATCCCGTGGTGAAACGCTACAGGGTTAGCCGGGACGGGGGCCCTGGGGGGTAGCAATGCCACCGGAGCGTCGTACCGGGCCCTCATACATGCGGGGTGGTGTTGTGGCATGTCCGAAGAGGCGGCACCCGTCTCCGGGTTGTGGCCCCCCTCACGGACGGCAATGAAACGGTTGTAGACGTTCTGCGGTAACGATGCAGCGTGAATATTATTAAATACTTGGAGCGCGATAAAATCATGAGTTTTTTACACAACGTGGGCACATGTGCTATAGGACTGATGGTAATTTTTCATATATTTTTGTGATGGAGAAGTATCTGAACACTTCCCTCTACGCGGATTGCTCTTCGCACGTCTACGACTGTTGCCGGCGGCCTCCGGGGGCTAGCATACCGTCAAATCTTGCGTAGGCGGGCTCTCACAAATCTGGAAGTGTTGAGGCGGTTGCAAACGCCCAGCACGCGTCTCCGGGGTGTGCCCCCCCCCTCACGGCCGCCGCCGCCGCCGGCACCTGGAGGGGGGAAACGGACGCGTCGGGTCTACACGGAGTGGATGTAGCTGTGGGTTTGGCCCGGATGTTGCTTCCCGGTGTTCCTCTGGGCCGACCTAACACAACCGGGTGGAGAGGTCCACTGGTCAAAGCCCGTCCGTGCAAAGTCAAAGGGCTAGATCCCGTGGTCAAACGCTACAGGGTTAGCCGGGACGGGGGCCCTGGGGGTAGCAATGCCACCGGAGCGTCGTACCGGGCCCTCATACATGCGGGGTGGTGTTGTGGCATGTCCGAAGAGGCGGCACGCGTCTCCGGGTTGTGGCCCCCCTCACGGACGGCAATGAAACGGTAGTAGACGTTCTGCGGTAACGATGCAGCGTGAATATTATTAAATACTTGGAGCGCGATAAAATCATGAGTTTTTTACACAACGTGGGCACATGGGCTATAGGACTGATGGTAATTTTTCATAATTTTTTGTGATGGAGAAGTATCTGAACACTTCCCTCTACGCGGATTGCTCTTCGCACGTCTACGACTGTGGCCGGCGGCCTCCGGGGGCTAGCATACCGTCAAATCTTGCGTAGGCGGCCTCTCACAAATCT
>NW_021265748.1:0-1549 GCF_002162155.2 Triticum dicoccoides
TCCCGGCTAACCCTGTAGCGTTTGACCACGGGATCTAGCCCTTTGACTTTGCACGGACGGGCTTTGACCAGTGGACCTCTCCACCCGGTTGTGTTAGGTCGGCCCAGAGGAACACTTTGGAGCAACATCCGGGCCAAACCCACAGCTACATCCACTCCGTGTAGACCCGACGCGTCCGTTTCCCCCCTCCAGGTGCCGGCGGCGGCGGCGTCCGTGAGGGGGGGGCACGCCCCGGAGACGCGTGCTGGGCGTTTGCAACCGCCTCAACACTTCCAAATTTGTGAGAGGCCGCCTACGCAAGATTTGACGGTATGCTAGCCCCCGGAGGCCGCCGGCCACAGTCGTAGACGTGCGAAGAGCAATCCGCGTAGAGGGAAGTGTTCAGATACTTCTCCATCACAAAAAATTACGAAAAATTACCATCAGTCCTATAGCACATGTGCCCACGTTGTGTAAAAAACTCATGATTTTATCACGCTCCAAGTATTTAATAATATTCACGCTGCATCGTTACCGCAGAACGTCTACTACCGTTTCATTGCCGTCCGTGAGGGGGGCCACAACCCGGAGACGCGTGCCGCCTCTTCGGACATGCCACAACACCACCCCGCATGTATGAGGGCCCGGTACGACGCTCCGGTGGCATTGCTACCCCCCAGGGCCCCCATCCCGGCTAACCCTGTAGCGTTTGACCACGGGATCTAGCCCTTTGACTTTGCACGGACGGGCTTTGACCAGTGGACCTCTCCACCCGGTTGTGTTAGGTCGGCCCAGAGGAACACTTTGGAGCAACATCCGGTCCAAACCCACAGCTACATCCACTCCGTGTAGACCCGACGCGTCCGTTTCCCCCCTCCAGGTGCCGGCGGCGGCGGCGTCCGTGAGGGGGGGGGCACGCCCCGGAGACGCGTGCTGGGCGTTTGCAACCGCCTCAACACTTCCAAATTTGTGAGAGGCCGCCTACGCAAGATTTGACGGTATGCTAGCCCCCGGAGGCCGCCGGCCACAGTCGTAGACGTGCGAAGAGCAATCCGCGTAGAGGGAAGTCTTCAGATACTTCTCCATCACAAAAAATTATGAAAAAATACCATCAGTCCTATAGCACATGTGCCCACGTTGTGTAAAAAACTCATGATTTTATCGCGCTCCAAGTATTTAATAATATTCACGCTGCATCGTTACCGCAGAACGTCTACTACCGTTTCATTGTCGTCCGTGAGGGGGGCCACAACCCGGAAACGCGTGCCGCCTCTTCGAACATGCCACAACACCACCCCGCATGTATGAGGGCCCGGTACGACGCTCCGGTGGCATTGCTACCCCCCAGGGCCCCCGTCCCGGCTAACCCTGTAGCGTTTGACCACGGGATCTAGCCCTTTGACTTTGGACGGACGGGCTTTGACCAGTGGACCTCTCCACCCGGTTGTGTTAGGTCGGCCCAGAGGAACACTTTGGAGCAACATCCGGGCCAAACCCACAGCTACATCCACTCCGTGTAGACCCGACGCGTCCGTTTCCCCCCTCCAGGTGCCGGCGGCGGCGGCGTCCG
>NW_021265749.1:0-1066 GCF_002162155.2 Triticum dicoccoides
AGCAATCAAGCAACAAGCGGAAGCATTACATGTCTGAGTACAGACATCTATAAATGAAAAAGGCTGAAAGCCTGACTATCTACAACGTCCGCTCAAGATCGTAGCTGAGGTACTAGCTACTAGTCGAAGTCCATGAGAACACTAGTAAGACCGAAGTCTCCGCTGCAAAAACATAAATAAAGCAACATGAGTACAAAAGTACTCAGCAAGACTTACATCAGATCCTATCATACATGCATTTGTATCAAGAGGTAATGTGGGGTTTAGTTGCAGCAAGCCAGCTTTGACTCTGTGGCTATCCTGTTCTACGACTACCAGAAACTCTGGAGGTGAGACAACGTACACGAGTCCACTAATCACCATACAATACACTACTATGGATTCATCCCCGTCTCCCTACGAGAAGGCCATCCATAGCACTCACACTTGTCTTGAGCATTTTAGGGTATCCACTTCAAGTTGTCTATGTACCATGTAAGCATCCAAGAAGTCCATAACCGCGGACTCGGCTATTCGAATAGATCATGTTAACCCTGCAGGGGTGTACTTCTTCACACACGCTCTCGCCACTTACCGCCATGTACACGTCATGTATCTCGGCAACCTTCAAGCGAAAGCCTGGCGAGGGTGTCGGCCACGACCTGACTAACCACACAAGACTCTAATCCAGGTTTATCGCCTATTCGGGTTCCATCCGCAAGGAGATCCGGCCGGGGTTTCACTCACGGCCCCAAACGATGTGTGCAGGGTTCCCAAGCCCACCTCGCCGGATGGATCTACGCTTGGTACACCGTGCCACTTGTGCCTAGTCTGTCCCAAGCCCACCTGGCCGGGTGCCACTTGGTAGACTACTAACACTACCTACAAACACCAGAAACTAGTTGCGACTCCTGGACAGAGATCAAGTTGGTTAATAAGTCGAGAGGGCTTGGAGCGCCCGGAGCCCAATGTGTGGTAGTATCGAGTCATTGGACAACATACATAGAACTCAGTGCTTAAGGACGGTTCCAGTGAGACAACCCACCATGTACTCCTACATGGCCTCTCACCGCTACCTTTACCAAAT
>NW_021265750.1:0-1262 GCF_002162155.2 Triticum dicoccoides
TGATTTCGGACTCCTCCACCAAGGGCCACGAAATTCCCCCCTCTTCCTCCATATATACAGCCCTTAGGGCATCGTTTAGACTTTGGGTTTTGTTTAGATTAAAAGTTCGCCATAGCTGCAACTTCGCGTACTTCGTTTGTGTTCAACGACCAGACAAAGGCGTCACAGAACCCCACCTTGATCAATAAAGCTTTCATCTTATATTCGCAATATCCAGATTGCAATCTCAGTTTCTTGCTTGTTCTTCGTTTGCTCGCAGGAAACAGACCCTCGTGGTCAGGTTGATCGTGCTCCGGCGTGGTCAATAACCTCTCGGAGTTGGTTTAGCGATTGCTAAGGCGCGACGTCCTCGCACGTTCGTAGTCGGATCGTCAAAGTCGACTTCCACCAAAGCGAAATCCACCATCTCATCGAAAGACGGGACACCTTTGCCTCTATCAAACCTAATAAGCAAGGAACTCGGATTGGTGGTGGATATATGGTGGTGGTATATGGCAGCGGTGGTGGTAGCGGTGGTAGTATATGGATATGGATCGATGGTGGTATATGGGCACGGATTGGTGGTGGTATATGGATACGAATTCGGAGCGGTGGTGGTAGATAGCAGGGGCGATGATGATGGTGCGGCGGCGGCGTGACAACTTATGACTAGAACTCGAAACTCTAAAAGACTAGACTCTAAGACCAGCAACTAGACCGACGATGCAACCGCAAATTCAACAAAGCAAAACCCTAAAAAGATTATGCAAAGGCTCAGATTGGTTCGGATATGATGAACTAACCCTAATTTTTTTTTTGTGGCTTTTTCGTGGACTGTAGGTATGAAGAACAGACTCGATCTAAACTACGAAAAACAGTAAAATCTCACCGAGCAACCTGGAAATCTGATACCACTTGATAGAGGCAAAGGTGTCCCGTCTTTCGATGAGATGATGGATATCGCTTTGGTGGAAGTCGACTTTGACGATCCGACTACGAACGTGCGAGGACGTCGCGCCTTAGCAATCGCTAAACCAACTCCGAGAGGTTATTGACCACGCCGGAGCACGATCAACCTGACCACGAGGGTCTGTTTCCTGCGAGCAAACAAAGAACAAGCAAGAAACTGAGATTGCAATCTGGATATTGCGAATATAAGATGAAAGCTTTATTGATCAAGGTGGGGTTCTGTGACGCCTTTGTCTGGTCGTTGAACACAAACGAAGTACGCGAAGTTGCAGCTATGGCGAACTTTTAATCTAAACAAAACCCAAAGTCTAAAC
>NW_021265751.1:0-930 GCF_002162155.2 Triticum dicoccoides
AAAAAAAAAGAGCGAAAAAAAAATTCCAGAGTGTGCTTTTCCCTTGTTTACGTGCCGCGCCGTGATTTTGTTAGTGTTCTAGGCTCGCGTCTCTAGCACAGTCTAGCCTAGGACCAGCACAGTACCGTCATTGAGCGTTTATTCAACTTTGCATCTCTGAATTGATTATTGCTGACCCTTTTTGCTACCATTGATAGAGGCAAAGGTGTCCCGTCTTTCGATGAGATGGTGGATTTCGCTTTGGTGGAAGTCGACTTTGACGATCCGACTACGAACGTGCGAGGACGTCGCGCCTTAGCAATCGCTAAACCAACTCCGAGAGGTTATTGACCACGCCGGAGCACGATCAACCTGACCACGAGGGTCTGTTTCCTGCGAGCAAACGAAGAACAAGCAAGAAACTAAGATTGCAATCTGGATATTGCGAATATAAGATGAAAGCTTTATTGACCAAGGTGGGGTTCTGTGACGCCTTTGTCTGGTCGTTGAACACAAACGAAGTACGCGAAGTTGCAGCTATGGCGAACTTTTAATCTAAACAAAACCCAAAGTCTAAACGATGCCCTAAGGGCTGTATATATGGAGGAAGAGGGGGGGAATTTCGTGGCCCTTGGTGGAGGGGTCCGAAATCAACCCTATCTCTTGTTTCCCCACACATACGGACTCTAAAAATAGCCTATACTTATGTATTTCGAAATTACATGGGCCTGGCCCAATAATAAGGTGACGCAGCACCTAAAATAGCCTCGGGACGAAATTTATGAAGTGGCATCTTGTATATTTCGTCCAAGGCTTCATGCACCCATTATGGTGGCTTCAAAGTCCTGAAATCATCACTTGTAACTCCGTTCTTGTTCCCCTTGCACATGCCATCATCTCCATGCTTGTTCTTGCTCCAATGTTCATCCTTCTCCAAGCTAGGCCCTTCAT
>NW_021265752.1:0-1534 GCF_002162155.2 Triticum dicoccoides
TATATGTAGGGGAATTGTTTGTGGGATGGAACGTAAGGCTCTTTTTACTCCTTTATCTCATGACATTCTGATCTGAGTCAGTCCATTCTTCTACCGGGGAATAAGGAATTAGGATCTGTTCTCTCTATCAGGATCACGTGTTACTAATCAGTAGTACCTTATAAGTTTGATGGATACAAGCCTAGTTCAGTTCTACTACCACATTATGTTGTTAGAATGGATTCAGAACTTTGTTATGATGATGATGAGTGTGTATGTAATCCTTTGTCAAATGTCTCAAAATCCTTCTTGAGCATTTACAGCTGTTATGCTGCCGAAATTTTGCTAGAAATTCTAATGCCTTTGCATTATGATTGTGCTTTCAGATGGCCACTCGCGACCTCAATCAAGTGGTTCGCCTGACTCGATGCCTAGATGTACCCGGCCATACTGCCAAGTTGGTCAGGGTAATGACTGAGGCTGGATACCGCTGGTATCCCGAGTGCACGGTCGAAGAGCAATTCCGAGACTTTAATCAAAGCCAGTATCTCTGCACTGTCAGGATATTTCCATCTTATCCTGGATCCACCGAGCCTCTTCACTGCTCCTATGGACTCGGGGTTACTATTGAGATGGCTGTGCAGGACGCCGCCTACTCTATGATGACCATTATGCGAGTCAGATCTGGACTATTTCGGGACTCTGATTTCCGGTATATGCCAGGATCACTTCCGGGAGCACAAGGGTATCTCCAGGCTATCTATGCTGACCCCACTCAGGAGGATTCACGGACTCGCACCACTACTGAGATGCTCGAGGATAAGGACCGTGAAAATCGGGCCTTGAGGTTAGAGCTCTTCAATACCCGTGCTGACCACTGGGCCACTTTGACTCGGTTCGCACCGGCGGTGCAAGATGGATATTCAGATATGCGCGATCTCTATCCTGTGAGATCTGCTCTGCCAGACGTGATGGTTTGGCGTGATGTAGGAGGCATCACCCCACCTCGCGGTCCCCGCAGGCCACCGTCTGTTGGTCCAAGGCCTCATCCTAGCCCCTATGGTCCACAAGCTCCGCGAGATCGTCTGTTTCCGGATGATCATGTTGAGCTTCCAGGCTATGGAGGTGACTTCTACGAGGACTACTACGGATCGGTCTGAGTTAGTGGTAGTATCACTAGTTCGCACTAGCTGTGTCGTCTATCGTCCCGCGTGACTCGTGGGATATGACCTAGTTTGTACCCTTTCCGGAGGTGTAGAAAAATAATGTATAGGAGCTTGGAATGCCTCCGATGAGATGTAATCCTCTTTCACCGAAATAGTACTTGTTTGGTCTTGTACTAAACCCTGTATGGTGTGTATGACGATGGAATAAAGCAGCAGTTTCTGTATCTACCATGTCATACGGATGATCATCTTGCATTTCGAGTTATACCTTACATTTTATATCCTATGTCGGAATTTTATCATCCTGACTAAATCATTGTCTTGTTTACCTAGGATGGTCAACACGCGCGCTAACCCTGCTTCTCAAGAGCAGGCCGAAGGCAGTGAAG
>NW_021265753.1:0-54304 GCF_002162155.2 Triticum dicoccoides
TGATTTCGGACTCCTCCACCAAGGGCCACGAAATTCCCCCCTCTTCCTCCATATATACAGCCCTTAGGGCATCGTTTAGACTTTGGGTTTTGTTTAGATTAAAAGTTCGCCATAGCTGCAACTTCGCGTACTTCGTTTGTGTTCAATGACCAGACAAAGGCGTCACAGAACCCCACCTTGATCAATAAAGCTTTCATCTTATATTCGCAATATCCAGATTGCAATCTTAGTTTCTTGCTTGTTCTTCGTTTGCTCGCAGGAAACAGACCCTCGTGGTCAGGTTGATCGTGCTCCGGCGTGGTCAATAACCTCTCGGAGTTGGTTTAGCGATTGCTAAGGCGCGACGTCCTCGCACGTTCGTAGTCGGATCGTCAAAGTCGACTTCCACCAAAGCGAAATCCACCATCTCATCGAAAGACGGGACACCTTTGCCTCTATCAAGGTGCGTTAGGTGCAGCGGGTGGTGGTGGTGGAAGACGCGCGAGCAATTCATTAAACTTGTTATCGAGCTTTGTTTCGAACGTCTTCTCAAGGCCAGTGATCTTCTCCATGGCCTCTTCAAAATTGTTCAGCACATCTTGCACCTGTTCAGTCATCATTTGCTGAAACTTATCATGAAGCTCCTTGTTCGATAAATTCTCCCAGTCAATCTCGTCGGCTTGTGATCGTGGCATGGTTAGCAGCAATAGAAACACACAAGAATATGATCCTACAGACTACGAACAAGTGGTGGTGGTGGGTGTCACAAATCCGTCAAGCAAATCTCAAATTCTTACCAGTTCTTACCCAGCAGCAGGCGGTGATCGGCAACCGTTGTAGTCAAAAACTCTCAAAGCTTGGATAGAGCGATTACCAGGGAGAGTCAAACGCACGACGTAGATGTATGTGGAGCTGGGAAGGCTTATAATATGGTAGCAAAAAGGGTCAGCAATAATCAATTCAGAGATGCAAAGTTGAATAAACGCTCAACGACGGTACTGTGCTGGTCCTAGGCTAGACTGTGCTAGAGACGCGAGCCTAGAACACTAACAAAATCACGGCGCGGCACGTAAACAAGGGAAAAGCACACTCTGAATTTTTTTTTTCGCTCTTTTTTTTTTGCGCTCTTTTTTTTTGCGAAAAATCACTATAATGGCGAGTGTCTCAAAACTCTTCGTAGCTCAAACTGACAGGATGGGCAAGAAATTTTTTCGACCAATTTTTTTTTTTCGACTGCCCGGACCCAAAAACTGGAAACGGGTCAAAAAAAAACTTCCTATAATGGCACCTGTCTCAAAACACTCAGAAACACCGAAAAATAGGATAGCCAGAATTTTTTTCGAAAAATGCGTTTTCAAAAAATTTTGGGCCTAAACGGAGCGTGGCTACCCGACTTTTTTTTTCCGAAACCTACTCCGGCAAGGAAACACGAATCGGAATCTAGATGGATCCCAAAAACAAACCTAATAAGCAAAGAACTCGGATTGGTGGTGGATATATGGTGGTGGTATATGGCAGCGGTGGTGGTAGCGGTGGTAGTATATGGATATGGATCGGTGGTGGTATATGGACACGGATTGGTGGTGGTATATGGATACGGATTCGGTGCGGTGGTGGTAGATGGCAGGGGCGATGATGATGGTGCGGCGGCGGCGTGACAACTTATGACCAGAACTCGAAACTCTAAAAGACTAGACTCTAAGACCAGCAACTAGACACGACGATGCAACCGCAAATTCAACAAAGCAAAACCCTAAAAAGATTATGCAAGGCTCAGATTGGTTCGGATATGATGAACTAACCCTAATTTTTTTTGTGGCTTTTTCGTGGACTATAGGTATGAAGAACAGACTCGATCTAAACTACGAAAAACTGTAAAATCTCACCGAGCAACCTGGAAATCTGATACCACTTGATAGAGGCGGAGGTGTCCCGTCTTTTGATGAGATGGTGGATTTCACTTTGGTGGAAGTCGACTTTGACGATCCGACTACGAACGTGCGAGGACGTTGCGCCTTAGCAATCGCTAAACCAACTCCGAGAGGTTATTGACCACGCCGGAGCACGATCAACCTGACCACGAGGGTCTGTTTCCTGCGAGCAAACGAAGAACAAGCAAGAAACTAAGATTGCAATCTGGATATTGCGAATATAAGATGAAAGCTTTATTGATCAAGGTGGGGTTCTGTGACGCCTTTGTCTGGTCGTTGAACACAAACGAAGTACGCGAAGTTGCAGCTATGGCGAACTTTTAATCTAAACAAAACCCAAAGTCTAAACGATGCCCTAAGGGCTGTATATATGGAGGAAGAGGGGGGAATTTCGTGGCCCTTGGTGGAGGGGTCTGAAATCAACCCTATCTCTTGTTTCCCCACACATACGGACTCTAAAAATAGCCTATACTTATGTATTTCGAAATTACATGGGCCTGGCCCAATAATAAGGTGACGCAGCACCTAAAATAGCCTCGGGACGAAATTTATGAAGTGGCATCTTGTATATTTCGTCCAAGGCTTCATGCACCCATTATGGTGGCTTCAAAGTCCTGAAATCATCACTTGTAACTCCGTTCTTGTTTCCCTTGCGCATGCCATCATCTCCATACTTGTTCTTGCTCCAATGTTCATCCTTCTCCAAGCTAGGCCCTTCATTTGTAAGCAAAACAAATGTATCCAATTTAGGCAGCATCATATTCTCATGAACATTAGAATCATTACCAAGAAACGAAAGTACCTGGTAATTTAGTTGGCGTGCACGAGCTCTAGTAATTGGTCCAGTATGTATAGCAGCAGGGGCTGTGGGTGTAACAAATGTATTGATGTCCTCATCACATGATCAGAATGTATAACAAATTCTTTGGGCCATAAATAATGTTGCCATGTTTCTAAACTCCGAACAAGAGCATATAATTCTTTATCATAAGTAGAATAATTCAGACTAGGCCCACTCAATTTTTCAAAAAAGTATGCAACAGGTTTGCCATCTTGTAATAACACACCTCCTAATCCAATTCCACTAGCATCACATTGAAGCTCAAAACTCTTATTAAAATCAGGAAGTTGGAGTGAAGGAGCATGTGTCAACTTATCTTTCAAAACCGAGAAGGCTTCTTCCTGTGCGGTACCCCAAAGAAAAGGCACATCTTTCTTTGTAAGCTCACTGAGAGGTGCAGCAATGGTGCTGAAATCTCTCACAAAACGCCTATAGAATCCAGCGAGGCCAAGAAAACTCCTCACTTGTGTGACCGTTTTGGGCTGCGGCCAACTCTCAATAGCTTCAATCTTGGCTTTATCAACTTCAATTCCCTGTGGAGTAACAACATAGCCAAGAAAAGATACTCGGTCGGTGCAAAAGGTGCACTTCCCAAGGTTACCAAACAAACGTGCATCACGTAGAGCAATAAAAACAGCACGTAAATGTTCCAAATGTTCTTCCAAAGATCTGCTATAAATCAGTATATCATCAAAATAGACTACCACAAATCGTCCAATGAAAGCACGTAAAACTTCGTTCATTAGTCTCATGAAAGTACTAGGCGCATTAGTTAACCCAAAAGGCATGACTAACCACTCATATAATCCAAACTTAGTTTTAAATGCTGTTTTCCATTCATCTCCCAATTTCATACGAATTTGATGTTATCCACTACGCAAATCAACTTTGGAGAATATTGTAGAGCCACTCAATTCATCAAGCATATCATCTAGCCTAGGAATAGGATGACGATAACGAATAGTAATATTATTAATGCCTCTACAATCAACACACATACGTGATGTACCATCCTTTTTCGGCACTAGAATAATAGGAACAGCACAAGGACTAAGGGATTCGCGTATATAACCTTTGTCGAGAAGCTCTTGTACTTGACGCATAATCTCCTTCGTCTCCTCTGGATTGGTACGGTATGGTGCACGGTTTGGCAGTGAAGCACCGGGAATTAAGTCAATCTGATGCTCAATCCCTCGAATAGGCGGTAATCCCGGTGGCACGTCTTGTGGAAAGACGTCAGCGAACTCCTGCAAAATGTTAGTGACGGCAGGAGGCAAAGAGGAAGGCACGTCCTCGAATGAAAATAATGCCTCTTTGCACACAAAAGCATAGCAAACAGATTTGCTGAAATCTAGCTCATCAATATCAGATTTGGTGGCAAATAAACATGCACTTTTCAATTTAATTTCAGAAGCAACACTAGATGGTTTATTATTAGGCTTCATTTGTTGCTCAAATTCTTTTGCCACAATCTGATTTTCACTCTTATTCTTCTCCTGTTTTGCTTTATTAGCTCTATTAATATCATCTTTCAAAATGGAATCAGGAGTCATAGGAAGCAAAGTAATATTTTTATCCTTATGAACAAGAGTATAGTGATTGTTTCTACCATGGTGTACAGAATTTTTATCAAATTGCCATGGTTTACCAAGTAATAAGGAACATTGATAGAGGCGGAGGTGTCCCGTCTTTCGATGAGATGATGGATATCGCTTTGGTGGAAGTCGACTTTGTCGATCCGACTACGAACGTGCGAGGACGTCGCGCCTTAGCAATCGCTAAACCAACTCCGAAAGGTTATTGACCACGCCGGAGCACGATCAACCTGACCACGAGGGTCTGTTTCCTGCGAGCAAACGAAGAACAAGCAAGAAACTAAGATTGCAATCTGGATATTGCGAATATAAGATGAAAGCTTTATTGATCAAGGTGGGGTTCTGTGACGCCTTTGTCTGGTCGTTGAACACAAACGAAGTACGCGAAGTTGCAGCTATGGCGAACTTTTAATCTAAACAAAACCCAAAGTCTAAACGATGCCCTAAGGGCTGTATATATGGAGGAAGAGGGGGGAATTTCGTGGCCCTTGGTGGAGGGGTCCGAAATCAACCCTATCTCTTGTTTCCCCACACATACGGACTCTAAAAATAGCCTATACTTATGTATTTCGAAATTACATGGGCCTGGCCCAATAATAAGGTGACGCAGCACCTGAAATAGCCTCGGGACGAAATTTATGAAGTGGCATCTTGTATATTTCGTCCAAGGCTTCATGCACCCATTATGGTGGCTTCAAAGTCCTGAAATCATCACTTGTAACTCCGTTCTTGTTCCCCTTGCGCATGCCATCATCTCCATGCTTGTTCTTGCTCCAATGTTCATCCTTCTCCAAGCTAGGCCCTTCATTTGTAAACAAAACAAATGTATCCAATTTAGGCAGCATCATATTCTCATGAACATTAGAATCATTACCAAGAAACGAAAGTACCTGGTAATTTAGTTGGCGTGCACGAGCTCTAGTAATTGGTCCAGTATGTATAGCAGCAGGGGCTGTGGGTGTAACAATTGTATTGATGTCCTCATCAGGGATCCACCAGGATCCCAAGGTATATCAAAGCCAATTTTAATTAAAATGATTTATAATTTAGTATTGATCACTAAGAAATATATATCATGCAATGACGAAGTCTATCTCTCTTCCTATGCATCAGCATGTCATAAAAGAACAATTCATGCACATCAAGTAAAGGCCAATACATAGCATAAGCAATTTCTTGCAATTCTATCATGTTGGAAACATAGAGAGGCGGAGATGTAGTTCCTCTCTCATAATAATTGCAAGTAGGAGCGGCAAGCACATGCATATTATATTCATCAAAATCATCATGTGTAGTGGCAAAACACAACCCATCAATATAATACTTAATAAGAGCAAACTTCTCCAATGTAGTGTAGTTGGGAGAATTCAAAAAGATAATAGGACTATCATATGTGAGTGCAATTGCAACAATTTCATTCTTAGCAAGTTAATCTCCAGAAGCATAGTTCATATTGGCATCTTGGCCACAAGCATAGCAATCATCAAGTTCATCAAAAAGGGATATTTCAAAAGAATCAACGGGATCATAGCATTCATACTTTGGTAAAAACGAAGAGAAATTGAAAAAATGTATGAGTTGAAGACTTACTCTCATTACAAGGTAGGCACGGGTGATCAATCCGCTCTACCTCCTTTTGTTCTTCACTCTCCTCATCATCTTTTTCATCCAATGAGCTCATAGTTTCATCTATTTCTTCTTCCATAGCTTCCTGAAAATATTAGTCTCTTCTTGGACAGCGAAGACTTTCTCAATAAACTCATTAATACTGGCATTATATTCATAATTCTCATAGCAATATTTAAGTATAGCAAAAATTTCAGGTCTGTAAACAACATCAACATAATCTTCATACTTTTCAAACATAGATTCAGTTTCATAAGCACCCTTAAAAGCAACAAATTATTCTATTCGTTCCACATCATAGTAATCATATCTACCATTAGCATAAGAAGCTAAGGTTTCATTGTCATTAGATTTGCATGAAAAAGGAAGGTGTGGAGCCCTCATCCTAGAGCAACAAGTATAATCTGGACCTTTGTAATATTGGCAACATATTCATATATTGTATATGGAAAATAAAGGTTAGAGATGCACCTTTAGAAATGTATCAATGTCAAAATGTCATGTATTATGCAAGCACAAGGGTAAATATGAGTAAAAATATCTACATGGTATAAACTAAATACTTAGCATGTTTGAAGCATTAAGGATGATGCTCTCGCATTTGAGAGGGCCACTATGCTAGTTCTAGAAAAATACATATATATATAGAGAGAGAGAAAGAGGGTTGGATTGCAAGCACTAATTACCTCTATCTGATGCTCTGGCCTTCACCAGTAAGCGCATCTCCAATGCTACCCACAATTTTTCTCTAGCATCGGTCGGCGGCGGACGGGGGGAGGGGGGCAGTCCGTGGACATGGCTACCGGAGCCGACCATCCAACACTACTGATGAGGACATCAATACAATTGTTACACCCACAGCCCCTGCTGCTATACATACTGGACCAATTACTAGAGCTCGTGCACGCCAACTAAATTACCAGGTACTTTTGTTTCTTGGTAATGATTCTAATGTTCATGAGAATATGATGCTGCCTAAATTGGATACATTTGTTTTGCTTACAAATGAAGGGCCTAGCTTGGAGAAGGATGAACATTGGAGCAAGAACAAGCATGGAGATGATGGCATGCGCAAGGGGAACAAGAACGGAGTTACAAGTGATGATTTCAGGACTTTGAAGCCACCATAATGGGTGCATGAAGCCTTGGACGAAATATACAAGATGCCACTTCATAAATTTCGTCCCGAGGCTATTTTAGGTGCTGCGTCACCTTATTATTGGGCCAGGCCCATGTAATTTCGAAATACATAAGTATAGGCTATTTTTAGAGTCCGTATGTGTGGGGAAACAAGAGATAGGGTTGATTTCGGACCCCTCCACCAAGGGCCACGAAATTCCCCCCTCTTCCTCCATATATACAGCCCTTAGGGCATCGTTTAGACTTTGGGTTTTGTTTAGATTAAAAGTTCGCCATAGCTGCAACTTCGCGTACTTCATTTGTGTTCAACGACCAGACAAAGGCGTCACAGAACCCCACCTTGATCAATAAAGCTTTCATCTTATAGTCGCAATATCCAGATTGCAATCTCAGTTTCTTGCTTGTTCTTCGTTTGCTCGCAGGAAACAGACCCTCGTGGTCAGGTTGATCGTGCTCCGGCGTGGTCAATAACCTCTCGGAGTTGGTTTAGCGATTGCTAAGGCGCGACGTCCTCGCACGTTCGTAGTCGGATCGTCAAAGTCGACTTCCACCAAAGCGATATCCATCATCTCATCGAAAGACGGGACACCTTTGCCTCTATCAAGTGGTATCAGATTTCCAGGTTGCTCGATGAGATTTTACAGCTTTTCGTAGTTTAGATCGAGTCTGTCTTCATACCTATAGTCCACGAAAAAGCCACAAAAAAATTTAGGGTTAGTTCATCATATCCGAACCAATCTGAGCCTTTGCATAATCTTTTTAGGGTTTTGCTTTGTTGAATTTGCGGTTGCATCGTCGGTCTAGTTGCTGGTCTTAGAGTCTAGTCTTTTAGAGTTTCGAGTTCTGGTCATAAGTTGTCACGCCGCCGCCGCACCATTATCATCGCCCCTGCCATCTACCACCACCGCTCCGAATCCGTATCTATATACCACCACCAATCCGTGTCCATATACCACCACCGATCCATATCCATATACTACCACCACTACCACCACCGCTGCCATATACCACCACCATATATCCACCACCAATCCGAGTTCCTTGCTTATTAGGTTTGTTTTCGAGATCCATCTAGTTTCCGATTCGTGTTTCCTTGCCGGAGTAGGTTGCGGAAAAAAATATATTCGAAAACGCATTTTTCGAAAAAATTTCTGGCTATCCTATTTTTAGGTGTTTCTGAGTGTTTTGAGACAGGTGCCATTATAGGAAGTTTTTTTTGACCCGTTTCCAGTTTTTGGGTCCGGGCAGTCAAAAAAAAATTGGTCGAAAAAAAAATTTCGTGCCCATCCTGTCAGTTTGACCTAGGAAGAGTTTTGAGACACTCGCCATTATAGTGATTTTTCGCAAAAAATAAATAAATAAAAGAACAGCGCAAAAAAAAACAAAGAGCGCAAAAAAAAAAGAGCGAATTTTTTTTCCAGAGTGTGCTTTTCCCTTGTTTACGTGCCGCGCCGTGATTTTGTTAGTGTTCTAGGCTCGCGTCTCTAGCACAGTCTAGCCTAGGACCAGCACAGTACCGTCGTTGAGCGTTTATTCAACTTTGCATCTCTGAATTGATTATTGCTGACCCTTTTTGCTACCATATTATAAGCCTTCCCAGCTCCACATACATCTACGTCGTGCGTTTGACTCTCCCTGGTAATCGCTCTATCCAAGCTTTGAGAGTTTTTGACTACAACGGTTGCCGATCACCGCCTGCTGCTGGGTAAGAACTGGTAAGAATTTGAGTTTTGCTTGACGGATTTGTGACACCCACCACCACCACTTGTTCGTAGTTTGTAGGATCATATTCTTGTGTGTTTCTATTGCTGCTAACCATGCCAGGATCACAAGCCGACGAGATTGACTGGGAGAATTTATCGAACAAGGAGCTTCATGATAAGTTTCAGCAAATGATGACTGAACAGGTGCAAGATGTGCTGAACAATTTTGAAGAGGCCATGGAGAAGATCACTGGCCTTGAGAAGACGTTTGAAACAAAGCTCGATAACAAGTTCAATGAATTGCTCGCGCGTCTTCCACCACCACTACCCGCTGCACCTAACGCACCTCTCCAACAACAACAACAACGACTACCTCCACGTCGCGAAGCAGACCTCCGCCGAGCAAGCCGTGTTCCTCTTGCGTTTGGCCAAACTGTTGGTGCTGCTGTTGATACTTCTGTGGCTCCTGCTGCTGATGCGGAGGAGGATGATTATGTGGGAGATTATGAGGATGAGGTTGATCAAAATCAACACTACGTGCAGCCACCTGTACCACCACCAGCAGGTCGACCTCAGGTATATATTCGTAATGGTAGGCCTGCACCACCACCTCAGGTACGAGATGATGTCCATATTCCTAAAATGAATTGAATATTCCACCATTTGAGGGTAGATATGTTCCTGATATATATCTTACTTGGGAGTTAGAAACTGAACAACGATTTACATGTTTACAATATCCTGAGGAGAGACGAGTTGCTGCTGCTGTTTGTGCTTTCACTAGTTTTGCATGTGTATGGTGGTCTGAACATTGTAGATTATATCCTATTCCAACTACTTGGGCTGCTTTGAAAACTGCTATGCGTACGCGTTGGGTTCCACCATATTATCAACGTGAATTGCTTCAAAAATTGCAGCGTTTAAGACAAGGGAAAAATTCTGTAGAAGAATATTATCAGGAATTACAAACTGGCATGATTAGATGTGGTATTGTTGAGGAGAATGAAGCTATGCTTGCACGTTTTCTGGGTGGATTAAATAGAGAGATTCAGACCATTCTAGACTATAAGGAGTATACTAATATCACTCGTTTATTCCATCTTGCTTGTAAAGCTGAACGTGAAGTGCAGGATCGACAAGCATTGGGGCGAACTAACTTTTCTGCAGGCCGACCTTCATCATGGACACCACGTGCATCTTCTACTTCAACTGCACCAGTACCTCCATCCGGTGCCACCTCCAGCCGTGATACAAGAAAACAGGCACAACCACCATTATCTTCCAAGAGCGCACCTGCGGGTCCTGCACAGCTTTCTTCTTCTTCCATGGCATCAACAGGGCACACAAGTGATATTATTTGTCGTCGTTGTAAGGGAGGAGGTCATTATGCGAGGGAATGCAAATCTCCGCATGTGATGATTGCTACCGCGGATGGTGGATATGAGTCCGCTAGTGACTATGATGAGGAGACGTTGGCTCTTATTACACGTGAAGAACATGGTGGAGATGATTCTGATCATGAGACGCAATACATGGCTCCTGAAGACGCTGACAGGTATGAATGTTTAGTTGCTCAACGTGTTTTGAGTGTGCAGGTCACACAAGCTGAGCAAAATCAGAGGCACAATTTGTTCCATACCAAGGGAGTTGTGAAGGAACGTTCTGTGCGCGTCATAATAGACGGAGGGAGCTGCAACAACTTGGCTAGCATGGAGATGGTGGAGAAGCTTTCTCTCACCACAAGACCACATCCACATCCTTACTACATCCAATGGTTCAACAACAGCGGCAAGGTTAAGGTAACACGTACTGTTCGTGTGCATTTTAGTATCTCTACATATGCTGATTATGTTGATTGTGATGTGGTACCTATGCAAGCATGTTCCTTATTACTTGGTAGACCTTGACAATTTGATAAAAATTCTGTACACCATGGTAGAAACAATCACTATACTCTTGTTCATAAGGATAAAAATATTACTTTGCTTCCTATGACTCCTGATTCCATTTTGAAAGATGATATTAATAGAGCTAATAAAGCAAAACAGGAGACGAATAAGAGTGAAAATCAGATTGTGGCAAAAGAATTTGAGCAACAAATGAAGCCTAATAATAAACCATCTAGTGTTGCTTCTGAAATTAAATTGAAAAGTGCATGTTTATTTGCCACCAAATTTGATATTGATGAGCTAGATTTCAGCAAATCTGTTTGCTATGCTTTTGTGTGCAAAGAGGCATTATTTTCATTCGAGGACGTGCCTTCCTCTTTGCCTCCTGCTGTCACTAACATTTTGCAGGAGTTCGCTGACGTCTTTCCACAAGACGTGCCACCGGGATTACCGCCTATTCGAGGGATTGAGCATCAGATTGACTTAATTCCCGGTGCTTCACTGCCAAACCGTGCACCATACCGTACCAATCCAGAGGAGACGAAGGAGATTATGCGTCAAGTACAAGAGCTTCTCGACAAAGGTTATATACGCGAATCCCTTAGTCCTTGTGCTGTTCCTATTATTCTAGTGCCGAAAAAGGATGGTACATCACGTATGTGTGTTGATTGTAGAGGCATTAATAATATTACTATTCGTTATCGTCATTCTATTCCTAGGCTAGATGATATGCTTGATGAATTGAGTGGCTCTACAATATTCTCCAAAGTTGATTTACGTAGTGGATACCATCAAATTCGTATGAAATTGGGAGATGAATGGAAAACAGCATTTAAAACTAAGTTTGGATTATATGAGTGGTTAGTCATGCCTTTTGGGTTAACTAATGCACCTAGTACTTTCATGAGATTAATGAACCAAGTTTTACGTGCTTTCATTGGACGATTTGTGGTAGTTTACTTTGATGACATATTGATTTATAGCAAATCTTTGGAGGAACATTTGGAACATTTACGTGCTGTTTTTATTGCTCTACGTGATGCACGTTTGTTTGGTAACCTTGGGAAGTGCACCTTTTGCACCGACCGAGTATTTTTTCTTGGCTATGTTGTTACTCCACAGGGAATTGAAGTTGATAAAGCCAAGATTGAAGCTATTGAGAGTTGGCCGCAGCCCAAAACGGTCACACAAGTGAGGAGTTTTCTTGGCCTCGCTGGATTCTATAGGCGTTTTGTGAGAGATTTCAGCACCATTGCTGCACCTCTCAATGAGCTTACAAAGAAAGATGTGCCTTTTCTTTGGGGTACCGCACAGGAAGAAGCCTTCTCCGTATTGAAAGATAAGTTGACACATGCTCCTTTACTCCAACTTCCTGATTTTAATAAGACTTTTGAGCTTGAATGTGATGCTAGTGGAATTGGATTAGGAGGTGTGTTATTACAAGATGGCAAACCCGTTGCATACTTTTCTGAAAAATTGAGTGGGCCTAGTCTGAATTATTCTACTTATGATAAAGAATTATATGCTCTTGTTCGGACTTTAGAAACATGGCAACATTATTTATGGCCCAAAGAGTTTGTTATACATTCTGATCATGAATCTTTGAAACATATTAAAAGTCAAGCTAAACTGAATCGTAGACATGCTAAATGGGTTGAATTCATTGAGACTTTCCCTTATGTCATTAAACACAGGAAGGGAAAAGAAAATGTTATTGCTGATGCATTGTCTCGTCGCTATACTATGCTTTCACAACTTGACTTCAAAATATTTGGTTTGGAGACCATCAAAGATCAATATGTGCATGATGCTGATTTTAAAGATGTAATGCAGAATTGTAAAGAAGGAAGAATGTGGAACAAGTTTGTCGTTAACGATGGATTTGTGTTTCGTGCTAACAAGCTATGCATTCCAGCTAGCTCCATTCGTCTTTTGTTGTTGCAGGAGGCGCATGGAGGAGGATTAATGGGACACTTTGGCGTGAAGAAGACGGAGGACGTACTTGCTACACATTTCTTTTGGCCAAAGATGAGACGGGATGTTGAGCGTTTTATTGCTCGATGCACTACATGTCAAAAAGCTAAGTCACGACTCAATCCTCATGGTTTATATATGCCTTTGCCTGTACCTAGTGTTCCTTGGGAGGATATATCTATGGACTTTGTTTTAGGTTTACCTCGAACAAAGAAGGGGATAGCATATTTGTTGTCGTGGATAGATTCTCGAAAATGGCACACTTTATACCATGTCATAAAAGCGATGATGCTGTTAATGTTGCTGATTTGTTCTTTCGTGAAATTATTCGCTTGCATGGTGTGCCAAATACTATTGTTTCAGATCGTGATACTAAATTTCTTAGCCACTTTTGGAGATGTTTATGGGCTAAGTTGGGGACTAAACTGCTTTTTAGTACTACTTGTCACCCCCAAACTGATGGACAAACTGAAGTAGTCAATAGAACGTTGTCTACTATGCTTAGGGCTGTTTTGAAGAATAATAAGAAAATGTGGGAGGAATGCTTGCCTCATATTGAATTTGCTTATAATCGTTCATTGCATTCTACTACTAAGATGTGCCCTTTTGAAGTTGTGTATGGTTTCCTACCTCGTGCACCTATTGATTTGTTGCCTCTTCCATCTTCGGAGAAGGTTAATTTTGATGCTAAACAACGTGCTGAATTGATTTTAAAAATGCATGAGTTAACTAAGGAAAACATTGAGCGTATGAATGCTAAATATAACTTGCTGGAGATAAGGGTAGATAACATGTTGTGTTTGCACCTGGAGATCTTGTTTGGTTACATTTGCGTAAGGATAGATTTCCTGATTTGCGCAAATCAAAGCTAATGCCACGTGCTGATGGTCCCTTTAAGGTGTTAGAGAAAATAAATGATAGTGCATATAAACTTGAGCTGCCTGCAGATTTTGGGGTTAGTCCCACTTTTAACATTGCAGATTTGAAGCCTTATTTGGGTGAGGAAGATGAACTTCCGTCGAGGACGACTTCATTTCAAGAAGGGGAGGATGATGAGGACATCAATACAATTGTTACACCCACAGCCCCTGCTGCTATACATACTGGACCAATTACTAGAGCTCGTGCATGCCAACTAAATTACCAGGTACTTTCGTTTCTTGGTAATGATTCTAATGTTCATGAGAATATGATGCTGCCTAAATTGGATACATTTGTTTTGCTTACAAATGAAGGGCCTAGCTTGGAGAAGGATGAACATTGGAGCAAGAACAAGCATGGAGATGATGGCATGCGCAAGGGGAACAAGAACGGAGTTACAAGTGATGATTTCAGGACTTTGACGCCACCATAATGGGTGCATGAAGCCTTGGACGAAATATACAAGATGCCACTTCATAAATTTCGTCCCGAGGCTATTTTAGGTGCTGCGTCACCTTATTATTGGGCCAGGCCCATGTAATTTCGAAATACATAAGTATAGGCTATTTTTACAGTCCGTATGTGTGGGGAAACAAGAGATAGGGTTAATTTCGGACCCCTCCACCAAGGGCCACGAAATTCCCCCCTCTTCCTCCATATATACAGCCCTTAGGGCATCGTTTAGACTTTGGGTTTTGTTTAGATTAAAAGTTCGCCATAGCTGCAACTTCGCGTACTTCGTTTGTGTTCAACGACCAGACAAAGGCGTCACAGAACCCGACCTTGATCAATAAAGCTTTCATCTTATATTCGCAATATCCAGATTGCAATCTCAGTTTCTTGCTTGTTCTTCGTTTGCTCGCAGGAAACAGACCCTCGTGGTCAGGTTGATCGTGCTCCGGCGTGGTCAATAACCTCTCGGAGTTGGTTTAGCGATTGCTAAGGCGCGACGTCCTCGCACGTTCATAGTCGGATCGTCAAAGTCGACTTCCACCAAAGCGATATCCATCATCTCATCGAAAGACGGGACACCTTTGCCTCTATCAACTACCCGCATACATTTCAACAACTATTTGAACTAACCGAACAAAATTCATGCGAACACGCGGATTTCATGCAAATCGGACGAAACATTTACATTTTGGACATATTTTAACTACAAAGGTAAAACTATGTGCACGTACGATCGTGCTGATCTCCATTCCCAGGACATGATACACTACACTAGTCTCCGGCTGACCGCGCGTATCCCTTCGTCTTCCCCATGTCCGGCATCCCGCTCATCGGACTGCCAAGAGCCCCAGAGGTATATTCTTCCCCTATATCATCACTATGTTTGGTTGTGCCGCTCATCGGAGTGGCAAAAGCGGTGCTTCTGTCAGAGGGGAAGGGTGCCTACTCCGCTTTCGTGAAGCTGCGGCGAGGGTCGATGATGGTCTGCACTGAACCGGGCAAGTCACTGATTGGGCATGTCGGCAACATGCTTGTGGTGGCCTTCCTAGGCCCCAAGTGATGAAGGCCTCCCTTGTTCTACTTCTCCTCGATGTTGACAGTGGACACGGATGCGCTGGCCGCCGACTCGTTGATCTCCGTGTAGCTGATTTCTTCTCCATCGATAGGGCACGGTTCCGCCAACGTTAACTATGGATGGCACGACGCATGGCCTCGTCCATGGAAGCGATGGTGCTCGTTCCATCATGCTCCCCTGCATGCCTGCCTCGAGTAACTCGCCACTCCTCCACGGACTGGTTTGGAGCGGCGAGTTGCTGAACCACGCGCTAGGTTGGGATGAGAACTTGCTCCATCGGGCTGGGCGAGGGAGGTGAAGTAGTGATAACCCACAAGTATAGGGGATCGTTTGTAGCCTTTTTCGATAAGTAAGAGTGTCAAAACCAACAAGGAGCTAAAGGCAGAACAAATATTCCCTCAAGTTCTATCGACCACCGGTACAACTCTATGCACACTTAACGTTTGCTTTACCTAGAACAAGAATAAAACAAGGGGTGCTTTGCGAGAATAAAACTATGAATAAATTCCAAGATAATAAAAGTAGATAGCTTTTGTCACACAAGAAAGTCATTTGTCCCTAGGTGACCGATAACTAGACCGGTGATCATTATTGCTATTTTATATGAGGGAGAGGCATGAGCTAACATACTTTCTCTACTTGGATCATATGCACTTATGATTGGAACTCTAGCAAGCATCCGCAACTACCAAAGATCATGAAGGTAAAACCCAACCATAGAATTAAGTATCAAGTGCTCTTTACTCCCATACGCAACAACCCACTTACTCGGGTGTGTGCTTCTGTTACTCACGCCACCCACCATAAGCGAATCATGAACGTATTGCAACACACTACAACGGAAATCCCTCATGTTTGTGTGACACGAAGGGCACCATAGGACAACACCAAAATAAAACATACAACTCAAACCAATCACGATCATCAATCAACCCATAGGACAAAACGAATCTACTCAAACATCATAAGATAGTCATGGATCATTGGGAAATAATATATAGCATTGAGCACCATGTTTAAGTAGAGGTTAAAGAGGGTAGAAGAGAGGTTACACCGCTGCATAGAGGGGGAGAGTTGGTGTTGATGGCGGCGAATTTGGTGTACATCGTTGTATCGATCCTTGCCCCGGCGGCACTCCGACGACACCAGGAGAGAGGGGGAGAGAGCCCCTCCTTCTTCTTCCTTGGCCTCCCCCTAGATAGGGAGGAGAGTTCCTCCTATGGTCCATGACCTCCATGGCAGCAGAGGGGCAGGAGCCCCTCCTAGATTGGACCTATCTCTCTGTTCTCTTATGTTTCGCGTTCCTGTTTTCTAGCCAAAAACCGTTTCTTATATTCCCGGAAATCCATAACTCCGATTGTGCTGAGATTTTAACACAATTTTTTCTGGATGTAAGCTTCCTTGCGCCCGAAGTAGAGCCCTAACCGACTTACGAGGAGGCCACCACGCGCCTGGGCCCTGGGTCACGCCCTGGTGTCTTCTGGGGGATGGGGGGCCTCCGTTTGTGTTGAGTCCACCTCCCAAAGATCACATATATTCCAAAATAATTATTTGTACATTTTTATTGCATTTGGAGTTCGTTTGATATGGTATTCTGTGAAACAAAAAACATGCAACAAACAGGAACTGGCACTGGGCACTAGATCAATATGTTAGTCTCAAAAAATAATATAAAATGTTGCCAAAAGTATGTGAAAGTTGTATAATATTGGCATGAAACAATAAAAAATTATAGACATAATTGAGACGTATCAAGCAACGAGTTTCCTGGCTTGCATCTGGCGGGCTCGAGGGGCCACCGAGCCAGCTTTTATACCGGAGAACTGCTCTTCTTGTTCGTCAGATACCATGGAGAGTGTGGAGAAGATGCTGCAAGGAAGAGATGGGGAGCGAAGCTATGGTGCATTCTTGCCTAGCGGCTAGCCTTGTTTAAATAGTCGGCTGACAGGAGGAGCTTGCCCGACATTGTGTTTAATGCCGACCCGCTCATGAATGAATGTGTGGCCAGAGTACGTTTCTCGGCACATGCGCGGGTTTAATGGAGGCACTTGAACACGGAGTGGAGGCCTATTTAGTCGGTCCTACAATGGGTCACACCCTCGGTCGGCGTGCTGCTTCAATGGCAGAGGCAGTGAGAGGCCGTGCCCGCTCTGGGCCGGCTTCAATATGGAGTGGACGTTCTACAGTGGCATGAATGCGGGCAACTGGCATCGAGCGGGAATGCACGCGAGCGAGGGAAAGGGTTATGGGGTGGCCAGGGTGGTCAAAAGCGGGCGTGGGTGTTGTCTGGACGCCTGCAAAGCCCTCATAGTTTGTCTCTGGTTTGCGAAATAAAGTGCATTTGGACCATTGAGTGGACCGATACATGGTCGCGTTGCATGGCACTACACGTCCGGACCGCGTGGTCTGGACGTATGCATGTGGTTTCAGGGTCGGTGTTGGAGATGCCCAAAAGCCACACCACTGGCTCCGAAACATGTTGGAAATATGCCCTAGAGGCAATAGTATTGTATTATTATATTTCCATTATTCATAATTAAGAGTTTTTATTCCATGCTATAACTGCTATGATCCTGGAATATGTGATTCCGGGATCTTTTCACACTTGGAGGGGGGAAAGGGCAAACTCACAAGAAATCAAAGAGGAAATCACTCAAACAATTCCCCAGTCACACATCCACTAGAATAGCAAAATAAGATCCACAAGTCACAAGCACAATCAAAGGAAAGATACAATGGCAAAGTTCTTCCCACTCCTAGGAGATGAGGTCTTGAAGATAGTCTTCTCCTAGAGGAGGTCTTGAAATCCACTAGGATTCTTCCCAAAGGGGTCTTGATTCCACAAATGGGAAGGTAGAAGGAGCAAAGCTCACAAATATCTCATCTCATACTTTGCTGACCCTAAACATAGCACCAGGTACGGTTTATATAGTCTTGGGGTCGAAGTAGATGAAGAGGGGCTCGGTTTGGGGATCTCAGACGTCCATCCTAGGAGGCCTGTGTGCACGGGGTAAGTTGGGCCCGTGCGCACGGGGGTCCCGTGGGCACGGTACAGGCCCATGCGCACGGGGTGCTTCAGCGCCAACTCTCTGGACAGCCCGTGGGCACGGGGTCTCGGGAGCCCGTGTGCACGGGGTCACCTGGGACTTCCATTCTTGCTATTGTTGCACTCCGTCTTGGTCCGCGTGGCCGTGGGGTGGTTCCTCTTCTCCTTGGGGGTGCTCCTGAGCCTCTAGGTGGTGTTCCTCTTCGTACCTAATGAGACATAGCGTATCTTGGTGAGGTAGCAACAATGTTCCATTCGTATCCATATGCAAGCTAAGTAGGAAGGAGTTCACCTCGGTTTCCAAAGCACGTGCTCTAGCTCTTGTCATAGGTCCACGTGGGGCTTGATGTGTCGTTGTAGAGTACATGGGGATGATGGAAGGATGCTCCGCATCATCTCCCCCCTTGGGAGAGATCCATCCACGGATCGTGATCTTCATCACCATGGTACTTGGCCAAGTCTTTGACGTTGAATGTGTCGCTCACATTGTACTTGTCTCGTGGGATGTCGACCTTGTAGGCGTTGTCGTTGTAGCGTGCGAGTACCTTGAATGGGCCATTTACTCTTGGAAGTAGCTTGGACTTGCGCTCCTTGGGAAAACGATCCTTGTGGAGATGTACCAAACTAGGTCACCCGGTTGGAACACCATTGGGGACTTGTTGGCGTTGCACTTGGTCGCGAGTCGTTGTACTTGGCGCTCTGTGGTGTGCCTTGTATCTTCATGCATCTTATTGAGGTGGTTCACTCGGTCGCTCGCGTCCATGTTGATGCGCTCTTGTAGTGGTAGAGGAAGAATGTCCAATGGGGACAATGGGTTGAATCCATAGACGACTTCGAAAGGGGACTTGCCGGTAGTCGAATGTGTTGTACGGTTGTAGGCGAACTCGGCGATTGGTAGGCACTCCTCCCACTCCTTGATGTTCTTCTTGATTAAGACTCGTAGTAGAGTGGAGAGTGTATGGTTCGTCACCTCCGTTTGGCCGTCGGTTTGAGGGTGGTACGCCGTGGAGAAGAGTAACTTGATTCCGATCTTGGCGCATAAGGTCTTCCAAAAGTAACTCAAGAACTTGACGTCGCGGTCCGAGACAATTGTCCTTGGCATTCCATGAAGACGTAATATGTCCCTACAAAACAAATTTGCAACATGTGAAGCATCGTCTATCTTGTTGCAAGGAATGAAATGAGCCATTTTGGAGAAACGGTCCGCAATGACAAATATGGAGTCTTTCCCATTTCGAGTGCGAGGCAAACCAAGTACAAAGTCCATGCTAATGTCTTCCCAAGGTTGGTATGGAATTGGTAAAGGCATATGGAGACCATGAGATTGAGCTTTGGACTTAGCTTTGCGACATGTAGAACACCGGTTGGTGAAACGATTGACATCGCGAACCATCTTTGGCCAAAAATAGTTCTTGGAGAGCGTAGCGAGTGTCTTGTCGCATCTGAAGTGTCCCATTAATCCTCCTCCATGGGATTCCTGCAAAAGCAACAAACAAAGAGAGGACTCGGGAATGCAAAGTTTGTTAGCTCGCATAAGATATCCGTCTTTTAAGTAATAGCGTTCCCAAGATGTATGCGACAAACACTTGGCATAAGGAGTAGCAAAAGTTGCATCATGCTCATACAAGTCTTTGATATGCTCAAAACCAATGACATTCAATTCAAGTTGGGTGACAAGCATGCATATACGGGAAAGCGCATCTGCGACAATGTTTTCTTTACCCTTGATGTAGTTGATGACATAGGGAAAAGACTCAACGAATTCACTCCATTTAGCATGACGCTTGTTCAACTTAGTTTGACCCTTAAGATACTTGAGAGTCTCATGATCGGTATGAATGATAAACTCATGGGGACGAAGGTAATGTTCCCATTCATGTAAAACGCGGACTAAAGCATATAGCTCTTTGTCATAGATGGGGTAATTGAGTTGCACTCCGGGAAGTTTCTCACAAAAGTAAGATATGGGGCGCTTCTCTTGCATTAACACACCTCCGATGCCATTACCACTAGCATCGCAATGAATTTCAAAAGGTTTGTCGAAGTTGGTAAAGCAAGCACAGGAGCATGAGTAAGCAAATTCTTAAGCTCATTGAATGCGATATCTTGGGATGGTCCCCAAATAAAAGACGCATTCTTCTTGCTCAAAGCATGCAAAGGCGAAGCAATGGTGCTAAAATCCTTCACAAAACGACGATAGAAACCCGCAAGACCAAGGAAACTACGCACTTGATGCAAGTTGGTTGGTTGCGGCCAAGTCTTAATAGCATTGATCTTGGACTCATCTACATGAACACCCTTAGAAGAAACAACAAAACCCAAGAAAACGAGCTTATCAACACCAAAAAGGCATTTCTCCATATTAGCATAGAGGCGCTCTTTTCTAAGAGTTTGCAAAACGGTGCGGACATGGGTGACATGCTCTTTGATAGATTTGCTAAACACAAGAATGTCATCAAAGTAAACCACAACAAACTCACCAATATAAGGGCGAAAGACATGATGCATAAGGCGCATAAAAGTGCCCGGTGCTTCCGAAAGACCCATAGGCATGACTAACCACTCATACAAACCAAACTTGGTTTTGAAAGCGGTTTTCCATTCATCACCCTCTTGTATGCGGATTTGAATAGGGTACCGCTAAGCTCATCAAGCATATCATCTAGGCGTGGAATGGGGTAGCTATAGCGAATGGTGATAGCATTGATAGGTCTACAATCGGAGCACATGCGAACGCTACCATCACGTTTTGGCACAAGGATGACTGGTACGACACAAGGGCTCAAACTTTCACGCACATGGCCATGGTCTATGAGATGCTTTACTTGCCTTTGAATTTCTTTGGTTTCTTCGGGGTTGACGCGGTAGGGAGCCTTGTTTGGAAGTGGCGCCCGGGGATGAGGTCGATGCGGTGCTCAATGCCTTGAAGTGGAGGTAGTCCCGGAGGTAGCTCATCGGGGAAAACATCTTGAAATTCCTGCAATAGAGAAGATAACACCAAAGGTAGATTGTGAGAGGTGTTGTGCCTCGTCCTTGCATAATAGGACATAGTGTAGGACACTTAATGGGTTCTCACACACTTCTCTCATCTCACGTTTGGTGGCAAATAGGACTAAGTTTTTCTTGTCGCTCATCATGGAGGCACTCAATTTGGGCTTGTGGCGCTCACTCTCTTTTTGGTGGTTCACTCTCTCACTATTCTCTCCATGATGGGTGTTTTTCTTGTTGGCGAGCACTTGGCTTGGAGACATAGGACATAGTACAAACTCTTTCCCTTTCATTTTGAAGCTATAGTGATTGGTATGCCCATTGTGAATGACACCTCGGTCAAATTGCCATGGGCGCCCAAGAAGGAGGTGGCAAACGGTCATCGGAAGGACATCACACTCCAAAGTGTCTTCATAGGCGCCAATCTTGAAAGAGACTTGTACTCGATGCTCGACTTGTATGGTGCCGGTGTCACTTAGCCATTGAACCTTGTAGGGGTGAGGGTGCTTCGTCTTGACCAATTGGAGTTTGGAGCATAGTTCTTCACTTGCTAAGTTGTGGCAACTACCTCCATCGATGATGACCTTGACGGACCGTCCGTTGATGCCGGCCTTTGTGTGGAAGATATGGCATCTTTGATCTTCGTCTTGTTGATGTTGAAGATTCAAGACCTTGGAGACAACAAGAGCGGGACTTGAATCTTCATCACAAAAGACTTGATCATCTTCGTCTTTGTTGTTCACTTGTCGGTGCATGGCCACTTGCTCAAGGGATTCCATTTCCCCTTCACTCATGGAGTCGTAGGTTCCGTCGTCGTTGAGGATCATGGTGCACTTATTTGTGCACTCAAAGGATTTGTGGCCTTGGCCTCCACATGTGAAACATTTGATGGAACTTGTCTTGATGGTCTCATCGGTTGGGGTAGATGACGATGAAGCTTTCGGCTTGAAGTTGCTTGTAGTAGGAGGACGACTTGCACTTGTCGAAGTCTTCTTGTAACTTGACTTGTCGCCGGTATGATAGAGGCGAGGGTCCCGATCTTTCGATGAGATGATAACTATCGATTTGGTGGAGACGACTTTGACGATCCGACTACAAACGTGCACGACGTTGCGCCTTAGCAATCGCTAAACCAATCTCCTGAGGTTATGATGAGGACATCAATACAATTGTTACACCCACAGCCCCTGCTGCTATACATACTGGACCAATTACTAGAGCTCGTGCACGCCAACTAAATTACCAGGTACTTTCGTTTCTTGGTAATGATTCTAATGTTCATGAGAATATGATGCTGCCTAAATTGGATACATTTGTTTTGCTTACAAATGAAGGGCCTAGCTTGGAGAAGGATGAACATTGGAGCAAGAACAAGCATGGAGATGATGGCATGCGCAAGGGAAACAAGAACGGAGTTACAAGTGATGATTTCAGGACTTTGAAGCCACCATAATGGGTGCATGAAGCCTTGGACGAAATATACAAGATGCCACTTCATAAATTTCGTCCCGAGGCTATTTTAGGTGCTGCGTCACCTTATTATTGGGCCAGGCCCATGTAATTTCGAAATACATAAGTATAGGCTATTTTTAGAGTCCGTATGTGTGGGGAAACAAGAGATAGGGTTGATTTCGGACCCCTCCACCAAGGGCCACGAAATTCCCCCCTCTTCCTCCATATATACAGCCCTTAGGGCATCGTTTAGACTTTGGGTTTTGTTTAGATTAAAAGTTCGCCATAGCTGCAACTTCGCGTACTTCGTTTGTGTTCAACAACCAGACAAAGGCGTCACAGAACCCGACCTTGATCAATAAAGCTTTCATCTTATATTCGCAATATCCAGATTGCAATCTTAGTTTCTTGCTTGTTCTTCGTTTGCTCGCAGGAAACAGACCCTCGTGGTCAGGTTGATCGTGCTCCGGCGTGGTCAATAACCTCTCGGAGTTGGTTTAGCGATTGCTAAGGCGCGACGTCCTCGCACGTTCGTAGTCGGATCGTCAAAGTCGACTTCCACCAAAGCGATATCCATCATCTCATCGAAAGACGGGACACCTTTGCCTCTATCAAGTGGTATCAGATTTCCAGGTTGCTCAGTGAGATTTTACAGTTTTTCGTAGTTTAGATCGAGTCTGTTCTTCATACCTACAGTCCACGAAAAAGCCACACAAAAAAAATTAGGGTTAGTTCATCATATCCGAACCAAGCTGAGCCTTTGCATAATCTTTTTAGGGTTTTGCTTTGTTGAATTTGCGGTTGCATCGTCGGTCTAGTTGCTGGTCTTAGAGTCTAGTCTTTTAGAGTTTCGAGTTCTGGTCATAAGTTGTCACGCCGCCGCCGCACCATCATCATCGCCCTGCCATCTACCACCACCGCTCCGAATTCGTATCCATATACCACCACCAATCCGTGCCCATATACCACCACCGATCCATATCCATATACTACCACCGCTACCACCACCGCTGCCATATACCACCACCATATATCCACCACCAATCCGAGTTCCTTGCTTATTAGGTTTGTTTTCGGGATCCATCTAGATTCCGGTTCGTGTTTCCTTGCCGGAGTAGGTTTCGGAAAAAAAAAGAAGCGTCGGGTAGCCACGCTCCGTTTAGGCCCAAAATTTTTCGAAAACGCATTTTTCGAAAAAATTTCTGGCTATCCTATTTTTAGGTGTTTCTGAGTGTTTTGAGACAGGTGCCATTATAGGAAGTTTTTTTTGACCCGTTTCCAGGTTTGGGTCCGGGCAGTCGAAAAAAAAAAATTGGTCGAAAAATTTCGTGCCCATCCTGTCAGTTTGAGCTAGGAAGAGTTTTGAGATACTCGCCATTATAGTGATTTTTCGCAAAAAAAAAAGAGCGCAAAAAAAAAGAGCAAAAAAAAATTTAGAGTGTGCTTTTCCCTTGTTTACGTGCCGCGCCGTGATTTTGTTGGTGTTCTAGGCTCGCGTCTCTAGCACAGTCTAGCCTAGGACCAGCACAGTACCGTCGTTGAGCGTTTATTCAACTTTGCATCTCTGAATTGATTATTGCTGACCCTTTTTGCTACCAAAGTATAAGCCTTCCCAGCTCCACATACATCTACGTCGTGCGTTTGACTCTCCCTGGTAATCGCTCTATCCAAGCTTTGAGAGTTGTGACTACAACGGTTGCCGATCACCGCCTATTGCTGGGTAAGAACTAGTAAGAATTTGAGTTTTGCTTGACGGATTTGTGACACCCACCACCACCACTTGTTCGTAGTCTGTAGGATCATATTCTTGTGTGTTTCTATTGCTGCTAACCATGCCAGGATCACAAGCCGACGAGATTGACTGGGAGAATTTATCGAACAAGGAGCTTCATGATAAGTTTCAGCAAATGATGACTGAACAGGTGCAAGATGTGCTGAACAATTTTGAAGAGGCCATGGAGAAGATCACTGGCCTTGAGAAGACGTTCGAAACAAAGCTCGATAACAGATTTAATGAATTGCTCGCGCGTTTTCCACCACCACCACCCGCTGCACCTAACGCACCTCTCCAACAACAACAACAATGACTACCTCCACGTCGCGAAATAGACCTTCGCCGAGCGAGCCGTGTTCCTCTTGCGTTTGGCCAAACTGTTGGTGCTGCTGTTGATACTTCTGTGGCTCCTGCTACTGCTGTTGCTGGTACCCAGGAGGATGATGAGTATGCGGGCGATTATGAGGATGAGGTTGATCAAAATCAGATCTACGAGCAGCCACCAGCACCACCACCAGCAGGTCGACCTCAGGTATATATTCGTAATGGTAGGCCTGCACCACCACCTCAGGTACGCGATGATGTCCATATTCCTAAACTGAAATTGAATATTCCACCATTTGAGGGTAGATATGTTCCTGATATATATCTTACTTGGGAGTTAGAAACTGAACAACGATTTACATGTTTACAATATCCTGAGGAGAGACGAGTTGCTGCTGCTGTTTGTGCTTTCACTAGTTTTGCATGTTTATGGTGGTCTGAACATTGTAGATTATATCCTATTCCAACTACTTGGGCTGCTTTGAAAACTGCTATGCGTACGCGTTGGGTTCCACCATATTATCAACGTGAAAATTGCTTCAAAAATTGCAGCGTTTAAGACAAGGGAGAAATTCTGTAGAAGAATATTATCAGGAATTACAAACTGGCATGATTAGATGTGGTATTGTTCAGGAGAATGAAGCTATGCTTGCACGTTTTCTGGGTGGATTAAATAGAGAGATTCAGACCATTCTAGACTATAAGGAGTATACTAATATCACTCGTTTATTCCATCTTGCTTGTAAAGCTGAACGTGAAGTGCAGGATCGACAAGCATTGGGGCGAACTAACTTTTCTGCAGGCCGACCTTCATCATGGACACCACGTGCATCTTCTACTTCAACTGCACCAGCACCTCCATCCGGTGCCACCTCCAGCCGTGATACAAGAAAACAGGCACAACCACCATTATCTGCCAAGAGCGCACCTGCGGGGCCTGCACAGCGTTCTTCTTCTTCCATGGCATCAACAGGGCACACAAGTGATATTATTTGTCGTCGTTGTAAGGGAGGAGGTCATTATGCGAGGGAATGCAAATATCCGCGTGTGATGATTGCTACCGCGGATGGTGGATATGAGTCCGCTAGTGACTATGATGAGGAGACATTGGCTCTTATTACACGTGAAGAACATGGTGGAGATGATTCTGATCATGAGACGCAATACATGGCTCCTGAAGATGCTGACAGGTATGAATGTTTAGTTGCTCAACGTTCCGCTAGTGACTATGTCTGCATACTTTTCTGAAAAATTGAGTGGGCCTAGTCTGAATTATTCTACTTATGATAAAGAATTATATGCTCTTGTTCGGACTTTAGAAACATGGCAACATTATTTATGGCCCAAAGAATTTGTTATACATTCTGATCATGAATCTTTGAAACATATTAAAAGTCAAGCTAAACTGAATCGTAGACATGCTAAATGGGTTGAATTCATTGAGACTTTCCCTTATGTCATTAAACACAAGAAGGGAAAAGAAAATGTTATTGCTGATGCATTGTCTCGTCGCTATACTATGCTTTCACAACTTGACTTCAAAATATTTGGTTTGGAGACCATCAAAGATCAATATGTGCATGATGCTGATTTTAAAGATGTAATGCAGAATTGTAAAGAAGGAAGAATGTGGAACAAGTTTGTCGTTAACGATGGATTGGTGTTTCGTGCTAACAAGCTATGCATTCCAGCTAGCTCCGTTCGTCTTTTGTTGTTGCAGGAGGCGCATGGAGGAGGATTAATGGGACACTTTGGCGTGAAGAAGACGGAGGACGTACTTGCTACACATTTCTTTTGGCCAAAGATGAGACGGGATGTTGAGCGTTTTATTGCTCGCTGCACTACATGTCAAAAAGCTAAGTCACGACTCAATCCTCATGGTTTATATATGCCTTTGCCTGTACCTAGTGTTCCTTGGGAGGATATATCTATGGACTTTGTTTTAGGTTTACCTCGAACAAAGAAGGGGAGGGATAGCATATTTGTTGTCGTGGATAGATTCTCGAAAATGGCACACTTTATACCATGTCATAAAAGCGATGATGCTGTTAATGTTGCTGATTTGTTCTTTCGTGAAATTATTCGCTTGCATGGTGTGCCAAATACTATTGTTTCAGATCGTGATACTAATTTCTTAGCCACTTTTGGAGATGTTTATGGGCTAAGTTGGGGACTAAACTGCTTTTTAGTACTACTTGTCACCCCCAAACTGATGGACAAACTGAAGTAGTCAATAGAACGTTGTCTACTATGCTTAGGGCTGTTTTGAAGAATAATAAGAAAATGTGGGAGGAATGCTTGCCTCATATTGAATTTGCTTATAATCGTTCATTGCATTCTACTACTAAGATGTGCCCTTTTGAAGTTGTGTATGGTTTCCTACCTCGTGCTGGTATCAGAGCCAGGTTGCTCGGTGAGATTTTACAGTTTTTTAGTAGTTTAGATCGAGTCTGCTCTTCATACCTATAGTCCACGAAAAAGCCACAAAAAAAAATTTAGGGTTAGTTCATCATATCCGAACCAATCTGAGCCTTGCATAATCTTTTTAGGGTTTTGCTTTGTTGAATTTGCGGTTGCATCGTCGTGTCTAGTTGCTGGTCTTAGAGTCTAGTCTTTTAGAGTTTCGAGTTCTGGTCATAAGTTGTCACGCCGCCGCCGCACCATCATCATCGCCCCTGCCATCTACCACCACCGCACCGAATCCGTATCCATATACCACCACCAATCCGTGTCCATATACCACCACCGATCCATATCCATATACTACCACCGCTACCACCACCGCTGCCATATACCACCACCATATATCCACCACCAATCCGAGTTCTTTGCTTATTAGGTTTGTTTTCGGGATCCATCTAGATTCCGATTCGTGTTTCCTTGCCGGAGTAGGTTTCGGAAAAAAAAAGAGTCGGGTAGCCACGCTCCGTTTAGGCCCAAATTTTTTCTGTAGAAGAATATTATCAGGAATTACAAACTGGCATGATTAGATGTGGTATTGTTGAGGAGAATGAAGCTATGCTTGCACGTTTTCTGGGTGGATTAAATAGAGAGATTCAGACCATTCTAGACTATAAGGAGTATACTAATATCACTCTTTTATTCCATCTTGCTTGTAAAGCTGAACGTGAAGTGCAGGATCGACAAGCATTGGGGCGAACTAACTTTTCTGTAGGCCGACCTTCATCATGGACACCACGTGCATCTTCTACTTCAACTGCACCAGCACCTCCATCCGGTGCCACCTCCAGCCGTGATACAAGAAAACAGGCACAACCACCATTATCTGCCAAGAGCGCACCTGCGGGGCCTGCACAGCGTTCTTCTTCTTCCATGGCATCAACAGGGCACACAAGTGATATTATTTGTCGTCGTTGTAAGGGAGGAGGTCATTATGCGAGAGAATGCAAATCTCCGCGTGTGATGATTGCTACCGCGGATGGTGGATATGAGTCCGCTAGTGACTATGATGAGGAGACTTTGGCTCTTATTACACGTGAAGAACATGGTGGAGATGATTCTGATCATGAGACGCAATACATGGCTCCTGAAGACGCTGACATGTATGAATGTTTAGTTGCTCAACGTGTTTTGAGTGTGCAGGTCACACAAGCTGAGCAAAATCAGAGGCACAATTTGTTTCATACCAAGGGAGTTGTGAAGGAACGTTCTGTGCGCGTCATCATAGAAGGAGGGAGCTGCAACAACTTGGCTAGGATGGAGATGGTGGAGAAGCTTTCTCTCACCACAAGACCACATCCACATCCTTACTACATCCAATGGTTCAACAACAGCGGCAAGGTTAAGGTAACACGTACTGTTCGTGTGCATTTTAGTATCTCTACATATGCTGATTATGTTGATTGTGATGTGGTACCTATGCAAGCATGTTCCTTATTACTTGGTAGACCATGGCAATTTGATAAAAATTCTGTACACCATGGTAGAAACAATCATTATACTCTTGTTCATAAGGATAAAAATATTAGTTTGCTTCCTATGACTCCTGATTCCATTTTGAAAGATGATATTAATAGAGCTAATAAAGCACAACAGGAGAAGAATAAGAGTGAAAATCAGATTGTGGCAAAAGAATTTGAGCAACAAATGAAGCCTAATAATAAACCATCTAGTGTTGCTTCTGAAATTAAATTGAAAAGTGCATGTTTATTTGCCACCAAATCTGATATTGATGAGCTAGATTTCAGCAAATCTGTTTGCTATGCTTTTGTGTGCAAAGAGGCATTATTTTCATTCGAGGACGTGCCTTCCTCTTTGCCTCCTGCTGTCACTAACATTTTGCAGGAGTTCGCTGACGTTTTTCCACAAGACGTGCCACCGGGATTACCGCCTATTCGAGGGATTGAGCATCAGATTGACTTAATTCCCGGTGCTTCACTGCCAAACCGTGCACCATACCGTACCAATCCAGAGGAGACGAAGGAGATTATGCGTCAGGTACAAGAGCTTCTCGACAAAGGTTATATACGCGGATCCCTTAGTCCTTGTGCTGTTCCTATTATTCTAGTGCCGAAAAAGGATGGTACATCACGTATGTGTGTTGATTGTAGAGGCATTAATAATATTACTATTCGTTATCGTCATCCTATTCCTAGGCTAGATGATATGCTTGATGAATTGAGTGGCTCTACAATATTCTCCAAAGTTGATTTGCGTAGTGGCTACCATCAAATTCGTATGAAATTGGGAGATGAATGGAAAACAACATTTAAAACTAAGTTTGGATTATATGAGTGGTTAGTCATGCCTTTTGGGTTAACTAATGCACCTAGTACTTTCATGAGATTAATGAACGAAGTTTTACGTGCTTTCATTGGACGATTTGTGGTAGTTTACTTTGATGACATATTGATTTATAGCAGATCTTTGGAAGAACATTTGAAACATTTACGTGCTGTTTTTATTGCTCTACGTGATGCATGTTTGTTTGGTAACCTTGGGAAGTGCACCTTTTGCACCGACCGAGTATCTTTTCTTGGCTATGTTGTTACTCCACAGGGAATTGAAGTTGACAAAGCCAAGATTGAAGCTATTGAGAGTTGGCCGCAGCCCAAAACGGTCACACAAGTGAGGAGTTTTCTTGGCCTCGCTGGATTCTATAGGCGTTTTGTGAGAGATTTCAGCACCATTGCTGCACCTCTCAACGAGCTTACAAAGAAGGATGTGCCTTTTGTTTGGGGTACCGCACAGGAAGAAGCCTTCACGGTATTGAAAGATAAGTTGACACATGCTCCTTTACTCCAACTTCCTGATTTTAATAAGACTTTTGAGCTTGAATGTGATGCTAGTGGAATTGGATTAGGAGGTGTGTTATTACAAGATGGCAAACCTGTTGCATAGTTTTCTGAAAAATTGAGTGGGCCTAGTCTGAATTATTCTACTTATGATAAAGAATTATATGCTCTTGTTCGGACTTTAGAAACATGGCAACATTATTTATGGCCCAAAGAATTTGTTATACATTCTGATCATGAATCTTTGAAACATATTAAAAGTCAAGCTAAACTGAATCGTAGACATGCTAAATGGGTTGAATTCATTGAGACTTTCCCTTATGTCATTAAACACAAGAAGGGAAAAGAAAATGTTATTGCTGATGCATTGTCTCGTCGCTATACTATGCTTTCACAACTTGACTTCAAAATATTTGGTTTGGAGACCATCAAAGATCAATATGTGCATGATGATGATTTTAAAGATGTAATGCAGAATTGTAAAGAAGGAAGAATGTGGAACAAGTTTGTTGTTAACCATGGATTTGTGTTTCGTGCTAACAAGCTATGCATTCCAGCTAGCTCCGTTCGTCTTTTGTTGTTGCAGGAGGCGCATGGAGGAGGATTAATGGGACACTTTGGCGTGAAGAAGACGGAGGACGTACTTGCTACACATTTCTTTTGGCCAAAGATGAGACGGGATGTTGAGCGTTTTATTGCTCGCTGCACTACATGTCAAAAAGCTAAGTCACGACTCAATCCTCATGGTTTATATATGCCTTTGCCTGTACCTAGTGTTCCTTGGGAGGATATATCTATGGACTTTGTTTTAGGTTTACCTCGAACAAAGAAGGGGAGGGATAGCATATTTGTTGTCGTGGATAGATTCTCGAAAATGGCACACTTTATACCATGTCATAAAAGCGATGATGCTGTTAATGTTGCTGATTTGTTCTTTCGTGAAATTATTCGCTTGCATGGTGTGCCAAATACTATTGTTTCAGATCGTGATACTAATTTCTTAGCCACTTTTGGAGATGTTTATGGGCTAAGTTGGGGACTAAACTGCTTTTTAGTACTACTTGTCACCCCCAAACTGATGGACAAACTGAAGTAGTCAATAGAACGTTGTCTACTATGCTTAGGGCTGTTTTGAAGAATAATAAGAAAATGTGGGAGGAATGCTTGCCTCATATTGAATTTGCTTATAATCGTTCATTGCATTCTACTACTAAGATGTGCCCTTTTGAAGTTGTGTATGGTTTCCTACCTCGTGCACCTATTGATTTGTTACCTCTTCCATCTTCGGAGAAGGTTAATTTTGATGCTAAACAACGTGCTGAATTGATTTTAAAAATGCATGAGTTAACTAAGGAAAACATTGAGCGCATGAATGCTAAATATAAACTTGCTGGAGATAAGGGTAGAAAACATGTTGTGTTTGCACCTGGAGATCTTGTTTGGTTACATTTGCGTAAGGATAGATTTCCTGATTTGCGCAAATCAAAGTTAATGCCACGTGCTGATGGTCCCTTTAAGGTGTTAGAGAAAATAAATGATAATGCATATAAACTTGAGCTGCCTGCAGATTTTGGGGTTAGTCCCACTTTTAACATTGCAGATTTGAAGCCTTATTTGGGTGAGGAAGATGAACTTCTGTCGAGGACGACTTCATTTCAAGAAGGGGAGGATGATGAGGACATCAATACAATTGTTACACCCACAGCCCCTGCTGCTATACATACTGGACCAATTACTAGAGCTCGTGCACGCCAACTAAATTACCAGGTACTTTCGTTTCTTGGTAATGATTCTAATGTTCATGAGATGATGCTGCCTAAATTGGATACATTTGTTTTGCTTACAAATGAAGGGCCTAGCTTGGAGAAGGATGAACATTGGAGCAAGAACAAGCATGAAGATGATGGCATGCGCAAGGGAAACAAGAACGGAGTTACAAGTGATGATTTCAGGACTTTGAAGCCACCATAATGGGTGCATGAAGCCTTGGACGAAATATACAAGATGCCACTTCATAAATTTCGTCCCGAGGCTATTTTAGGTGCTGCGTCACCTTATTATTGGGCCAGGCCCATGTAATTTCGAAATACATAAGTATAGGCTATTTTTAGAGTCCGTATGTGTGGGGAAACAAGAGATAGGGTTGATTTCGGACCCCTCCACCAAGGGCCATGAAATTCCCCCCTCTTCCTCCATATATACAGCCCTTAGGGCATCGTTTAGACTTTGGGTTTTGTTTAGATTAAAAGTTCGTCATAGCTGCAACTTCGCGTACTTCGTTTGTGTTCAACAACCAGACAAAGGCGTCACAGAACCCCACCTTGATCAATAAAGCTTTCATCTTATATTCGCAATATCCAGATTGCAATCTTAGTTTCTTGCTTGTTCTTCGTTTGCTCGCAGGAAACAGACCCTCGTGGTCAGGTCGATCGTGCTCCGGCGTGGTCAATAACCTCTCGGAGTTGGTTTAGCGATTGCTAAGGCGCGACGTCCTCGCACGTTCGTAGTCGGATCGTCAAAGTCGACTTCCACCAAAGCGATATCCATCATCTCATCGAAAGACGGGACACCTTTGCCTCTATCAGGTTACTGACGATGCCGGAAGCACGGTCAGCCTGACCACGAAGGTCTATTCCTGCAAGCAATCGAAGAACGAGCAAGAATATGATAAAGCAATCTGAATATTGCAAATATATATGAGGTATTGATAATGGTGGGGATCCGGAAGCGGTCTTGGTCTGGTCGTTGGACACAAACGAAGTACACGAAGTTGCAATGGCTAACTTTTAACTAAACAAATCCCAAGGAAAAGCTACTAGATGGATCCAATGGGCCCAAGTGGAGGTGATGTAACACCTTTGGACTTGTAGTTTGACTTGGATTCTGCTGCAGCATCAGATTGTTTCGTCCACAACTCAACGCTCCGGACGAATTTGAAGGTGATTCCACTTGGGTTGGAAAGTGCACGAAATCTAGTTTCCAACAAAAAAAGAATCACCCAATTCGGAGTCCGTATGAAAAAACTTGTGTGCGTTTTGAGTCAGGTATGTCTGTGCAGTCCGAATCTGAATCCAGAACGTGAGAGACTTGGACTCTATCTTCTCTTGGGCCAAAAGTGACGTGAGAGAACTTTTTGGACAGCAAATAAACATCCCTTTCTTCCTTATCTTCATATGTGGATTGTACAAATGTCCCATACACCTGCAATTAGACAAAACACAAAAGTGTGTGAAGTATTTTTGTTCTGGATAACACAAATAGATTATTGAATAGTTTGCACTAGAAATCACCTGACAAATATGCATATATGCAATATTTTTGGTCATATCCAAGGTAGTCATGTCCGCATCATCCTCCCCTTCTTGAAAATAAAGCCGTCCTCGGCGTTGCTTAATCTGAAATGTGGCTAACAAAAGAGACAAGGTGTACATGCTGTATATGTATATGTCATCCATTTTTACTTCCCTTGATTTTTGCATATATGACACATGAATAGATGAGTAACTTGCATAGTTCATAAAATCTAAAGCCAAAAAATTAGCACAAGAAGTAGAAGGCATGAAAATATTGCAACTCAGTTTGCACATATAAGTGAAGCTCTTATTCATTTCAAAAGATTGACAATGTTCATCATTAAACCATCCCAACATTGGTGAATAAACCTTACTTGCATCAAATTTACATGCTACAACATGCTTAAATAAGCAGACATGCAATAAGTCATTCAACACAGAATCATCACCAAGATTAGAGGTCATATCAAAATGATTAAACATTGGTTCTTTTGCATCAATAGTTAATTCAATGGGTGCACTCAAAATTGTTGGTATTTCAGTTGTTTGATCACATGGCAAAGTCAAATTATCAACGTAGTCCTCTAAAATAGGTGGTGTGATCAAAGTAGTGGGTAGCTTATCAGATGGTGCATTCAAATTGACAAGGCATTCATCATTCTCATGTAGAGATGGAAGATCAGTACCTTTGTCATTACCTCTTATGATCAACTCAGATGATGTAGCCACTCTCGGGGGCGATGTGTCACTTGGTGGAGGTGATGTAGTGATGAGGACATGACTACCTTGGATATGACCAAAAATATTGCATATATGCATATTTGTCAGGTGATTTCTAGTGCAAACTATTCAATAATCTATTTATGTTATCCAGAACAAAAATACTTCACACACTTTTGTGTTTTGTCTAATTGCAGGTGTATGGGACATTTGTACAATCCACATATGAAGATAAGGAAGAAAGAGATGATTATTTGCTGTCCAAAAAGTTCTCTCACGTCACTTTTGGCCCAAGAGAAGATAGAGTCCAAGTCTCTCACGTTCTGGATTCAGATTCGGACTGCACAGACACACCTGACTCAAAACGCACACAAGTTTTTCATACGGACTCCGAATTAGGTGATTCTTTTTTTGTTGGAAACTAGATTTCGTGCACTTTCCAACCCAATTGGAATCACCTTCAAATTCGTCCGGAGCGTTGAGTTGTGGACGAAACAATCTGATGCTGCAGCAGAATCCGAGTCAAACTACAAGTCCAAAGGTGTTACATCACCTCCACTTGGGCCCATTGGCCTTGTACGACCTAGATTTAGTTTTAGGCTGCCTTGGGACGTCCTCCCACCTCCTTGGCCGCCACCCCTTGCTCCTATATAAGTAGATCCATCTAGTAGCTTTTCGTTGGGTTTTGTTTAGATTAAAAGTTCGCCATAGCTGCAACTTCGCGTACTTCGTTTGTGTTCAACGACCAGACAAAGGCGTCACAGAACCCCACCTTGATCAATAAAGCTTTCATCTTATATTCGCAATATCCAGATTGCAATCTCAGTTTCTTGCTTGTTCTTCGTTTGCTCGCAGGAAACAGACCCTCGTGGTCAGGTTGATCGTGCTCCGGCGTGGTCAATAACCTCTCGGAGTTGGTTTAGCGATTGCTAAGGCGCGACGTCCTCGCACGTTCGTAGTCGGATCGTCAAAGTCGACTTCCACCAAAGCGAAATCCACCATCTCATCGAAAGACGGGACACCTTTGCCTCTATCATATGGCGAACTTTTAATCTAAACAAAACCCAAGGAAAAGCTACTAGATGGATCTACTTATATAGGAGCAAGGGGTGGCGGCCAAGGAGGTGGGAGGACGTCCCAAGGCAGCCTAAAACTAAATCTAGGTCGTACAAGGCCAATGGGCCCAAGTGGAGGTGATGTAACACCTTTGGACTTGTAGTTTGACTCGGATTCTGCTGCAGCATCAGATTGTTTCGTCCACAACTCAACGCTCCGGACGAATTTGAAGGTGATTCCAATTGGGTTGGAAAGTGCACGAAATCTAGTTTCCAACAAAAAAAGAATCACCTAATTCGGAGTCCGTATGAAAAACTTGTGTGCGTTTTGAGTCAGGTGTGTCTGTGCAGTCCGAATCTGAATCCAGAACGTGAGAGACTTGGACTCTATCTTCTCTTGGGCCAAAAGTGACGTGAGAGAACTTTTTGGACAGCAAATAATCATCTCTTTCTTCCTTATCTTCATATGTGGATTGTACAAATGTCCCATACACCTGCAATTAGACAAAACACAAAAGTGTGTGAAGTATTTTTGTTCTGGATAACATAAATAGATTATTGAATAGTTTGCACTAGAAATCACCTGACAAATATGCATATATGCAATATTTTTGGTCATATCCAAGGTAGTCATGTCCTCATCACTACATCACCTCCACCAAGTGACACATCGCCCCCGAGAGTGGCTACATCATCTGAGTTGATCATAAGAGGTAATGACAAAGGTACTGATCTTCCATCTCTACATGAGAATGATGAATGCCTTGTCAATTTGAATGCACCATCTGATAAGCTACCCACTACTTTGATCACACCACCTATTTTAGAGGACTACGTTGATAATTTGACTTTGCCATGTGATCAAACAACTGAAATACCAACAATTTTGAGTGCACCCATTGAATTAACTATTGATGCAAAAGAACCAATGTTTAATCATTTTGATATGACCTCTAATCTTGGTGATGATTCTGTGTTGAATGACTTATTGCATGTCTGCTTATTTAAGCATGTTGTAGCATGTAAATTTGATGCAAGTAAGGTTTATTCACCAATGTTGGGATGGTTTAATGATGAACATTGTCAATCTTTTGAAATGAATAAGAGCTTCACTTATATGTGCAAACTGAGTTGCAATATTTTCATGCCTTCTACTTCTTGTGCTAATTTTTTGGCTTTAGATTTTATGAACTATGCAAGTTACTCATCTATTCATGTGTCATATATGCAAAAATCAAGGGAAGTAAAAATGGATGACATATACATATACAACATGTACACCTTGTCTCTTTTGTTAGCCACATTTCAGATTAAGCAACGCCGAGGACGACTTTATTTTCAAGAAGGGGAGGATGATGAGGACATGACTACCTTGGATATGACCAAAAATATTGCATATATGCATATTTGTCAGGTGATTTCTAGTGCAAACTATTCAATAATCTATTTGTGTTATTCAGAACAAAAATACTTCACACACTTTTGTGTTTTGTCTAATTGCAGGTGTATGGGACATTTGTACAATCCACATATGAAGATAAGGAAGAAAGAGATGTTTATTTGCTGTCCAAAAAGTTCTCTCACGTCACTTTTGGCCCAAGAGAAGATAGAGTCCAAGTCTCTCACGTTCTGGATTCAGATTCGGACTGCACAGACATACCTGACTCAAAACGCACACAAGTTTTTCATACGGACTCCGAATTGGGTGATTCTTTTTTTGTTGGAAACTAGATTTCGTGCACTTTCCAACCCAATTGGAATAACCTTCAAATTCGTCCGGAGCGTTGAGTTGTGGACGAAACAATCTGATGCTGCAGCAGAATCCGAGTCAAACTACAAGTCCAAAGGTGTTACATCACCTCCACTTGGGCCCATTGGCCTTGTACGACCTAGATTTAGTTTTAGGCTGCCTTGGGACGTCCTCCCACCTCCTTGGCCGCCACCCCTTGCTCCTATATAAGTAGATCCATCTAGTAGCTTTTCCTTGGGATTTGTTTAGTTAAAAGTTAGCCATTGCAACTTCGTGTACTTCGTTTGTGTCCAACGACCAGACCAAGACCGCTTCCGGATCCCCACCATTATCAATACTTCATATATATTTGCAATATTCAGATTGCTTTATCACATTCTTGCTCGTTCTTCGATTGCTTGCAGGAATAGACCTTCGTGGTCAGGCTGACCGTGCTTCCAGCATCGTCAGTATCCTCAGGAGATTGGTTTAGCGATTGCTAAGGCGCAACGTTGTGCACGTTTGTAGTCGGATTGTCAAAGTCGTCTCCACCAAATCGATAGTTATCATCTCATCGAAAGATCGGGACCCTCGCCTCTATCATGTAGTCCTGACAACAACGGATGTGGTTGTCATAATATGCCTAGTAGTTGAAGGAACAATCATATCAACTCTTGGAATGTGCACCGTGCGCTTGTTCTCCTCGTGGCCAACACGTCGTTTTATTTCCTGTTCAGCTTTGCAAGCAAGATGAAACAAATGGTCCATAGGATAACACTCTTCATGAATTAGTATCTCTTGAATATCACGGTTTAATCCTCCCCAAAATCTATCCATAAAATCATCTTCACTTTCTTCTAAAGAGGAATGCAACAAGGTAGTTTGTAAATCATCATAATATTTTGTTACAGTTTCACTACCTTGTTTTGAGTGTTGCAACTTCTTAATCATGTCACGAGTATAATAAGCAGGGACGAAAGTATGTCGCATGGCAAGTTTCAAATCATCCCAAGTAGTAGGTATATAATCAGGGTGTAACCGACAATATTCACTCCACCAAACCAAAGCATAACCAGTGAAAGAACCAACCGCAACCTTAACCTTTTTATGTTCATCAAAATTATGGGAAGCAAATATATTTTTTATGTCGAACTCCCATTCAATATATAAAGCAGGTTTAAAACGGCCATTAAATGGTGGTATAGATACATTAACCTGATCATGTGCATTTGGATGTTTGTGCACCTCTCGTGACGGTTGTGGTATTTGCAAAGGTGGTGGCACGTCTCCCGCGATCGACAAAGCCCATGAATTGACTCTGGATCCTGTCATGATTAGTAGAACAAGAAACAAAACCCAAAAATAATGTTCCTATAACTACTAGGATGTGGTGGTAAAACGCTCACAGTAAAGCAAATATCAATGTCTTACAAGTTCTTACCATGCAGCAGGCGGTGATCGGCAACCAGCGGTGTCAAGTAACTCCGAATAATGAGTAAAGCAATTGCCAGGGGAGCGTACGTATACACGGTGTAGAAATATGTGGAGCTGGGTTGGCTATATATGGTAGCAAAAGATTAGCAATAATCAATTCAAAGATGCAATGTTGAATAAACGCTCAACGACGGTACTGTGCTGGTCCTAGGCTAGACCGGACTAGAGACGCGAGCCTAGAACACTAATAAGGTCACGGCGTAGCACAACTAGCATCAATGAAGGATACTAAGTAGCTCTTGACAGCAAGATATAAGTGAAGATCACAACGGCAGTGAAGATAATGATGAAAAACAACTGCCAAGCAGGATATACAACAACTCTCTCTCCAACTTTCCTCTTGAAAAGTTTGAGACAATTTTCTGATAAATTCTTTCAAAGAATGCTACTAACTCAAGCTTTCCAATGCAAAAAGAATCACTCAATTCCGAGTTGATATGAGGAGTCAAAGAATTCTAAAACTGGCCTGAAAAATTGGAACAAGCTATGTTCACGAACTTCGGAGGGCAAAAAGACCTATTTAGAAGCCGATTTTGAGGTGTCAAATATTGAGCTTACTTCTGCAACTATCTAGATGCGGCTCGTCGCTATCTTCAATTTGAGTACTCACGGAGCCAAAACGGACTTCGTATGAGGAAGATACACCTGTTTTACTGAACAGTGCACAAAACAGATTCCAATCCGAATTCAGGTACGAGATTGATTCTAGATAGATCCAATTTTTTTTCTTCTCTCTTTTTTTTCTTTTTTTTTCTTTCCTTTTTTTCTCTTTTTTTTCTATCTTTTTTTTTCCAAGACAAACTAGATAAGATGCAGATTGGATCAGGCGAAGATGTGAATGACCTCAACTATGATTATGACAATGAACAGTGCGTAGCACGTGGTGGAAATTAATAGATGGGATGGTGGACAGCGGAAGGAATAATGATGCAGCGGCGGCGTGACTAATGTGAACAAAACTCGAAACTCTAAAGGAACTAGACGCTAAGACCAGCAACTGACACGACGATGCAACCGATAATTCAACTATGCAAGCAATGAATAGAAAATTGCAAAGGCTCAGACTGGCTTGGATAAAGGATGAACAGATCTAACTTTTTTTTGTGTGGCTTTTTCTTGGACAATAGGTAAGAAAATAAATCTAATCTAGGAAAACTGGAAATTCTCACCGAGCAACCTGAAAACTGATACCACTTGATAGAGGCGAGGGTCCCGATCTTTCGATGAGATGATAACTATCGATTTGGTGGAGACAACTTTGACGATCCGACTACAAACGTGCACGACGTTGCGCCTTAGCAATCGCTAAACCAATCTCCTGAGGTTACTGACGATGCCGGAAGCACGGTCAGCCTGACCACGAAGGTCTATTCCTGCAAGCAATCGAAGAACGAGCAAGAATATGATAAAGCAATCTGAATATTGCAAATATATATGAGGTATTGATAATGGTGGGGATCCGAAAGCGGTCTTGGTCTGGTCGTTGGACACAAACAAAGTACACGAAGTTGCAATGGCTAACTTTTAACTAAACAAATCCCAAGGAAAAGCTACTAGATGGATCTACTTATATAGGAGCAAGGGGTGGCGGGCAAGGAGGTGGGAGGACGTCCCAAGGCAGCCTAAAACTAAATCTAGGTCGTACAAGGCCAATGGGCCCAAGTGGAGGTGATGTAACACCTTTGGACTTGTAGTTTGACTCGGATTCTGCTGCAGCATCAGATTGTTTCGTCCACAACTCAACGCTCCGGACGAATTTGAAGGTGATTCCACTTGGGTTGGAAAGTGCACGAAATCTAGTTTCCAACAAAAAAGGAATCACCCAATTCGGAGTCCGTATGAAAAACGTGTGTGCGTTTTGAGTCAGGTATGTCTATGCAGTCCGAATCTAAATCCAGAACGTGAGAGACTTGGACTCTATCTTCTCTTGGGCCAAAAGTGACGTGAGAGAACTTTTTGGACAGCAAATAAACATCTCTTTCTTCCTTATCTTCATATGTGGATTGTACAAATGTCCCATACACCTGCAATTAGACAAAACACAAAAGTGTGTGAAGTATTTTTGTTCTGGATAACACAAATAGATTATTGAATAGTTTGCACTAGAAATCACCTGACAAATATGCATATATGCAATATTTTTGGTCATATCCAAGGTAGTCATGTCCTCATCACGGTACTTGGTGATGCTCTAGTTGAGGTAGGAGTTGCCGAAGTCGCGGGAGCTTGATAAGAGGAGTCGTAGGTCTTGGACGAAAACTTGGCATACTTGAAATCATCTTGCACTTGGCGTTCCGCTTTCGTGGCTTGGTGCACTAGCTCGATGAGATTTGAGTAAGGTTGGAAGTCGGCGATCTTCTTGATGGGATGGTTGAGGCCATTCAAGAAGCGTGCCATTGTTTGCTCATCATCTTCCGTGACATTGGATCTTATCATTGCAATCTCCATCTCCTTGTAGTATTCTTCAACGCTCTTGGTTCCTTTCTTGAGTTGTTGGAGTTTCTTGAAGAGGTCGCGGTTGTAGTAGGTAGGCATGAAACGTGCTCTCATGACATCCTTCATTTGCGCCCAAGTAGTGATTGATAGAGGCAAAGGTGTCCCGTCTTTCGATGAGATGGTGGATTTCGCTTTGGTGGAAGTCGACTTTGACGATCCGACTACGAACGTGCGAGGACGTCGCGCCTTAGCAATCGCTAAACCAACTCCGAGAGGTTATTGACCACGCCGGAGCACGATCAACCTGACCACGAGGGTCTGTTTCCTGCGAGCAAACGAAGAACAAGCAAGAAACTAAGATTGCAATCTGGATATTGCGAATATAAGATGAAAGCTTTATTGATCAAGGTGGGGTTCTGTGACGCCTTTGTCTGGTCGTTGAACACAAACGAAGTACGCGAAGTTGCAGCTATGGCGAACTTTTAATCTAAACAAAACCCGAAGTCTAAACGATGCCCTAAGGGCTGTATATATGGAGGAAGAGGGGGGAATTTCGTGGCCCTTGGTGGAGGAGTCCGAAATCAACCCTATCTCTTGTTTCCCCACACATACGGACTCTAAAAATAGCCTATACTTATGTATTTCGAAATTACATGGGCCTGGCCCAATAATAAGGTTACGCAGCACCTAAAATAGCCTCGGGACGAAATTTATGAAGTGACATCTTGTATATTTCGTCCAAGGCTTCATGCACCCATTATGGTGGCTTCAAAGTCCTGAAATCATCACTTGTAACTCCGTTCTTGTTCCCCTTGCGCATGCCATCATCTCCATGCTTGTTCTTACTCCAATGTTCATCCTTCTCCAAGCTAGGCCCTTCATTTGTAAGCAAAACAAATGTATCCAATTTAGGCAGCATCATATTCTCATGAACATTAGAATCATTACCAAGAAACGAAAGTACCTGGTAATTTAGTTGGCGTGCACGAGCTCTAGTAATTGGTCCAGTATGTATAGCAGCAGGGGCTGTGGGTGTAACAATTGTATTGATGTCCTCATCATCCTCCCCTTCTTGAAATGAAGTCGTCCTCGACGGAAGTCCATCTTCCTCACCCAAATAAGGCTTCAAATCTGCAATGTTAAAAGTGGGACTAACCCCAAAATCTGCAGGCAGCTCAAGTTTATATGCATTATCATTTATTTTCTCTAACACCTTAAAGGGACCATCAGCACGTGGCATTAGCTTTGATTTGCGCAAATCAGGAAATCTATCCTTACGCAAATGTAACCAAACAAGATCTCCAGGTGCCAACACAACATGTTTTCTACCCTTATCTCCAGCAAGTTTATATTTAGCATTCATACGCTCAATGTTTTCCTTAGTTAACTCATGCATTTTTAAAATCAATTTAGCACGTTGTTTAGCATCAAAATTAACCTTCTCCGAAGATGGAAGAGGCAACAAATCAATAGGTGCACGAGGTAGGAAACCATACACAACTTCAAAAGGGCACATCTTAGTAGTAGAATGCAATGAACGATTATAAGCAAATTCAATATGAGGCAAGCATTCCTCCCACATTTTCTTATTATTCTTCAAAACAGCCCTAAGCATAGTAGACAACGTTCTATTGACTACTTCAGTTTGTCCATCAGTTTGGGGGTGACAAGTAGTACTAAAAAGCAGTTTAGTCCCCAACTTAGCCCATAAACATCTCCAAAAGTGGCTAAGAAATTTAGTATCACGATCTGAAACAATAGTATTTGGCACACCATGCAAGCGAATAATTTCACGAAAGAACAAATCAGCAACATTAACAGCATCATCGCTTTTATGACATGGTATAAAGTGTGCCATTTTCGAGAATCTATCCACGACAACAAATATGCTATCTGATGAGGACATCAATACAATTGTTACACCCACAGCCCCTGCTGCTATACATACTGGACCAATTACTAGAGCTCGTGCACGCCAACTAAATTACCAGGTACTTTCGTTTCTTGGTAATGATTCTAATGTTCATGAGAATATGATGCTGCCTAAATTGGATACATTTGTTTTGCTTACAAATGAAGGGCCTAGCTTGGAGAAGGATGAACATTGGAGCAAGAACAAGCATGGAGATGATGGCATGCGCAAGGGGAACAAGAACGGAGTTACAAGTGATGATTTCAGGACTTTGAAGCCACCATAATGGGTGCATGAAGCCTTGGACGAAATATACAAGATGTCACTTCATAAATTTCGTCCCGAGGCTATTTTAGGTGCTGCGTCACCTTATTATTGGGCCAGGCCCATGTAATTTCGAAATACATAAGTATTGGCTATTTTTAGAGTCCGTATGTGTGGGGAAACAAGAGATAGGGTTGATTTCGGACTCCTCCACCAAGGGCCACGAAATTCCCCCCTCTTCCTCCATATATACAGCCCTTAGGGCATCGTTTAGACTTCGGGTTTTGTTTAGATTAAAAGTTCGCCATAGCTGCAACTTCGCGTACTTCGTTTGTGTTCAACGACCAGACAAAGGCGTCACAGAACCCCACCTTGATCAATAAAGCTTTCATCTTATATTCGCAATATCCAGATTGCAATCTTAGTTTCTTGCTTGTTCTTCGTTTGCTCGCAGGAAACAGACCCTCGTGGTCAGGTTGATCGTGCTCCGGCGTGGTCAATAACCTCTCGGAGTTGGTTTAGCGATTGCTAAGGCGCGACGTCCTCGCACGTTCGTAGTCGGATCGTCAAAGTCGACTTCCACCAAAGCGAAATCCACCATCTCATCGAAAGACGGGACACCTTTGCCTCTATCACGGAGGGAGCTGCAACAACTTGGCTAGCATGGAGATGGTGGAGAAGCTTTCTCTCACCACAAGACCACATCCACATCCTTACTACATCCAATGGTTCAACAACAGCGGCAAGGTTAAGGTAACACGTACTGTTCGTGTGCATTTTAGTATCTCTACATATGCTGATTATGTTGATTGTGATGTGGTACCTATGCAAGCATGTTCCTTATTACTTGGTAGACCATGGCAATTTGATAAAAATTCTGTACACCATGGTAGAAACAATCACTATACTCTTGTTCATAAGGATAAAAATATTACTTTGCTTCCTATGACTCCTGATTCCATTTTGAAAGATGATATTAATAGAGCTAATAAAGCAAAACAGGAGACGAATAAGAGTGAAAATCAGATTGTGGCAAAAGAATTCGCGCAACAAATGAAGCCTAATAGTAAACCATCTAGTGTTGCTTCTGAAATTAAATTGAAAAGTGCATGTTTATTTGCCACCAAATTTGATATTGATGAGCTAGATTTCAGCAAATCTGTTTGCTATGCTTTTGTGTGCAAAGAGGCATTATTTTCATTCGAGGACGTGCCTTCCTCTTTGCCTCCTGCTGTCACTAACATTTTGCAGGAGTTCGCTGACGTCTTTCCACAAGACGTGCCACCGGGATTACCGCCTATTCGAGGGATTGAGCATCAAATTGACTTAATTCCCGGTGCTTCACTGCCAAACCGTGCACCATACCGTACCAATCCAGAGGAGACGAAGGAGATTATGCGTCAAGTACAAGAGCTTCTCGACAAAGGTTATATACGCGAATCCCTTAGTCCTTGTGCTGTTCCTATTATTCTAGTGCCGAAAAAGGATGGTACATCACGTATGTGTGTTGATTGTAGAGGCATTAATAATATTACTATTCGTTATCGTCATCCTATTCCTAGGCTAGATGATATGCTTGATGAATTGAGTGGCTCTACAATATTCTCCAAAGTTGATTTGCATAGTGGATACCATCAAATTCGTATGAAATTGGGAGACGAATGGAAAACAGCATTTAAAACTAAGTTTGGATTATATGAGTGGTTAGTCATGCCTTTTGGGTTAACTAATGCGCCTAGTACTTTCATGAGACTAATGAACGAAGTTTTACGTGCTTTCATTGGACGATTTGTGGTAGTCTATTTTGATGATATACTGATTTATAGCAGATCTTTGGAAGAACATTTGGAACATTTACGTGCTGTTTTTATTGCTCTACGTGATGCACGTTTGTTTGGTAACCTTGGGAAGTGCACCTTTTGCACCGACCAAGTATCTTTTCTTGGCTATGTTGTTACTCCACAGGGAATTGAAGTTGACAAAGCCAAGATTGAAGCTATTGAGAGTTGGCCGCAGCCCAAAACGGTCACACAAGTGAGGAGTTTTCTTGGCCTCGCTGGATTCTATAGGCGTTTTGCGAGAGATTTCAGCACCATTGCTGCACCTCTCAACGAGCTTACAAAGAAGGATGTGCCTTTTGTTTGGGGTACCGCACAGGAAGAAGCCTTCACGGTATTTAAAGATAAGTTGACACATGCTCCTTTACTCCAACTTCCTGATTTTAATAAGACTTTTGAGCTTGAATGTGATGCTAGTGGAATTGGATTAGGAGGTGTGTTATTACAAGATGGCAAACCTGTTGCATACTTTTCTGAAAAATTGAGTGGGCCTAGTCTGAATTATTCTACTTATGATAAAGAATTATATGCTCTTGTTCGGACTTTAGAAACATGGCAACATTATTTATGGCCCAAAGAATTTGTTATACATTCTGATCATGAATCTTTGAAACATATTAAAAGTCAAGCTAAACTGAATCGTAGACATGCTAAATGGGTTGAATTCATTGAGACTTTCCCTTATGTCATTAAACACAAGAAGGGAAAAGAAAATGTTATTGCTGATGCATTGTCTCGTCGCTATACTATGCTTTCACAACTTGACTTCAAAATATTTGGTTTGGAGACCATCAAAGATCAATATGTGCATGATGCTGATTTTAAAGATGTAATGCAGAATTGTAAAGAAGGAAGAATGTGGAACAAGTTTGTCGTTAACCATGGATTTGTGTTTCGTGCTAACAAGCTGTGCATTCCAGCTAGCTCCGTTCGTCTTTTGTTGTTGCAGGAAGCACATGGAGGAGGATTAATGGGACATTTTGGCGTGAAGAAGACGGAGGACGTACTTGCTACACATTTCTTTTGGCCAAAGATGAGACGGGATGTTGAGCGTTTTATTGCTCGATGCACTACATGTCAAAAAGCTAAGTCACGACTCAATCCTCATGGTTTATATATGCCTTTGCCTGTACCTAGTGTTCCTTGGGAGGATATATCTATGGACTTTGTTTTAGGTTTACCTCGAACAAAGAAGGGGAGGGATAGCATATTTGTTGTCGTGGATAGATTCTCGAAAATGACACACTTTATACCATGTCATAAAAGCGATGATGCTGTTAATGTTGCTGATTTGTTCTTTCGTGAAATTATTCGCTTGCATGGTGTGCCAAATACTATTGTTTCAGATCGTGATACTAAATTTCTTAGCCACTTTTGGAGATGTTTATGGGCTAAGTTGGGGACTAAACTGCTTTTTAGTACTACTTGTCACCCCCAAACTGATGGACAAACTGAAGTAGTCAATAGAACGTTGTCTACTATGCTTAGGGCTGTTTTGAAGAATAAGAAGAAAATGTGGGAGGAATGCTTGCCTCATATTGAATTTGCTTATAATCGTTCATTGCATTCTACTACTAAGATGTGCCCTTTTGAAGTTGTGTATGGTTTCCTACCTCGTGCACCTATTGATTTGTTGCCTCTTCCATCTTCGGAGAAGGTTAATTTTGATGCTAAACAACGTGCTGAATTGATTTTAAAAATGCATGAGTTAACTAAGGAAAACATTGAGCGCATGAATGCTAAATATAAACTTGCTGGAGATAAGGGTAGAAAACATGTTGTGTTTGCACCTGGAGATCTTGTTTGGTTACATTTGCGTAAGGATAGATTTCCTGATTTGCGCAAATCAAAGTTAATGCCACGTGCTGATGGTCCCTTTAAGGTGTTAGAGAAAATAAATGATAATGCATATAAACTTGAGCTGCCCCAAACAAAAGGCACATCCTTCTTTGTAAGCTCGTTGAGAGGTGCAGCAATGGTGCTGAAATCTCTCACAAAACGCCTATAGAATCCAGCGAGGCCAAGAAAACTCCTCACTTGTGTGACCGTTTTGGGCTGCGGCCAACTCTCAATAGCTTCAATCTTGGCTTTGTCAACTTCAATTCCCTGTGGAGTAACAACATAGCCAAGAAAAGATACTCGGTCGGTGCAAAAGGTGCACTTCCCAAGGTTACCAAACAAACGTGCATCACGTAGAGCAATAAAAACAGCACGTAAATGTTCCAAATGTTCTTCCAAAGATCTGCTATAAATCAGTATGTCATCAAAGTAAACTACCACAAATCGTCCAATGAAAGCACGTAAAACTTCGTTCATTAATCTCATGAAAGTACTAGGTGCATTAGTTAACCCAAAAGGCATGACTAACCACTCATATAATCCAAACTTAGTTTTAAATGTTGTTTTCCATTCGTCTCCCAATTTCATACGAATTTGATGGTATCCACTACGCAAATCAACTTTGGAGAATATTGTAGAGCCACTCAATTCATCAAGCATATCATCTAGCCTAGGAATAGGATGACGATAACGAATAGTAATATTATTAATGCCTCTACAATCAACACACATACGTGATGTACCATCCTTTTTCGGCACTAGAATAATAGGAACAGCACAAGGACTAAGGGATTCGCGTATATAACCTTTGTCGAGAAGCTCTTGTACTTGACGCATAATCTCCTTCGTCTCCTCTGGATTGGTACGGTATGGTGCACGGTTTGGCAGTGAAGCACCGGGAATTAAGTCAATTTGATGCTCAATCCCTCGAATAGGCGGTAATCCCGGTGGCACGTCTTGTGGAAAGACGTCAGCGAACTCCTGCAAAATGTTAGTGACAGCAGGAGGCAAAGAGGAAGGCACGTCCTCGAATGAAAATAATGCCTCTTTGCACACAAAAGCATAGCAAACAGATTTGCTGAAATCTAGCTCATCAATATCAAATTTGGTGGCAAATAAACATGCACTTTTCAATTTAATTTCAGAAGCAACACTAGATGGTTTACTATTAGGCTTCATTTGTTGCGCGAATTCTTTTGCCACAATCTGATTTTCACTCTTATTCGTCTCCTGTTTTGCTTTATTAGCTCTATTAATATCATCTTTCAAAATGGAATCAGGAGTCATAGGAAGCAAAGTAATATTTTTATCCTTATGAACAAGAGTATAGTGATTGTTTCTACCATGGTGTACAGAATTTTTATCAAATTGCCATGGTCTACCAAGTAATAAGGAACATGCTTGCATAGGTACCACATCACAATCAACATAATCAGCATATGTAGAGATACTAAAATGCACACGAACAGTACGTGTTACCTTAACCTTGCCGCTGTTGTTGAACCATTGGATGTAGTAAGGATGTGGATGTGGTCTTGTGGTGAGAGAAAGCTTCTCCACCATCTCCATGCTAGCCAAGTTGTTGCAGCTCCCTCCGTGATAGAGGCAAAGGTGTCCCGTCTTTCGATGAGATGGTGGATTTCGCTTTGGTGGAAGTCGACTTTGACGATCCGACTACGAACGTGCGAGGACGTCGCGCCTTAGCAATCGCTAAACCAACTCCGAGAGGTTATTGACCACGCCGGAGCACGATCAACCTGACCACGAGGGTCTGTTTCCTGCGAGCAAACGAAGAACAAGCAAGAAACTAAGATTGCAATCTGGATATTGCGAATATAAGATGAAAGCTTTATTGATCAAGGTGGGGTTCTGTGACGCCTTTGTCTGGTCGTTGAACACAAACGAAGTACGCGAAGTTGCAGCTATGGCGAACTTTTAATCTAAACAAAACCCGAAGTCTAAACGATGCCCTAAGGGCTGTATATATGGAGGAAGAGGGGGGAATTTCGTGGCCCTTGGTGGAGGAGTCCGAAATCAACCCTATCTCTTGTTTCCCCACACATACGGACTCTAAAAATAGCCAATACTTATGTATTTCGAAATTACATGGGCCTGGCCCAATAATAAGGTGACGCAGCACCTAAAATAGCCTCGGGACGAAATTTATGAAGTGACATCTTGTATATTTCGTCCAAGGCTTCATGCACCCATTATGGTGGCTTCAAAGTCCTGAAATCATCACTTGTAACTCCGTTCTTGTTCCCCTTGCGCATGCCATCATCTCCATGCTTGTTCTTGCTCCAATGTTCATCCTTCTCCAAGCTAGGCCCTTCATTTGTAAGCAAAACAAATGTATCCAATTTAGGCAGCATCATATTCTCATGAACATTAGAATCATTACCAAGAAACGAAAGTACCTGGTAATTTAGTTGGCGTGCACGAGCTCTAGTAATTGGTCCAGTATGTATAGCAGCAGGGGCTGTGGGTGTAACAATTGTATTGATGTCCTCATCAGTGATGGGTGGATCACCTCTTGCCTCTCGGCGCTCAATGACTTGTTCCCACCAAATAAGGACATAGTCTTGGAACTCAAGGGATGCCATCGCGATCTTCTTCTCTTCTTCATAATTGTGCAAACGGAAGATCTTGTCAACTTTCAATGCCCATGAGAGGTATTCTTCGGGATCGTTGCTTCCGTTGAACTTGGGCATGGTGAACTTGAGCTTGCCGTAGCGTTGCTCTTCATTGTATTGGGCTCGGGGATGATGATGCCCATGTTGTAGATGATTGTGCCACTCGTGGTGCTCGTGATGCGGGGGGTTGTCAACCTCATGTTGCTCTTGTCGTGGAGGATGTTCATTGTCTTCATGCCCTCGATGAACTTGATGTTATTGGAGAGCTTGTGGGGGAGCTCCGCGAGCACGAGGAGGAACTTGACGATGCACGCGAGCTTGAAATCTTTGTTCTTGAATTTCTTCGCGAAATGCTTCCTCTTGTTCACGGGCTTGACGGCTTCGGTCGACAACGACTCGACTCGAATCGCGTAGAGCTTGTTGCGCCGCAAGTGCTTGAGCGTCAGGGAGTTATTGTTCTTGACGTTGTGTCTCGGCATCTTGTGCAAGTTGATGGAGACGTGCACGTTCTTCCTCTTCATGTTGGCGTTGTTGTTGTCGTTCTCGTGCTAGCGCAAAGGCCTCTTGAGTTTGACGTTGTCGGCGCTCTTGAGTGTTGGTGTCTTGAAGTGGATTGAGGCTTGCTTGACGGTCGGTGCGCGCGGCTCGACAGAGAGTGTTCAATGTCGGTGTACTTGAGCCGGAGAGGGTGAAGTCGGAGTGCCGGCTTGAACGACTCCTTCTTGAAGTGGAAGACGAGCGGTTGAGCAACAAAGCACGAATTTCGTCCATCCTTGCGTCATTCTTTTGCTTGTGATCGTCGAGCTTGTGGTCGAAGTAGTCCCTTGTACGTTGCCTGGAAAGTCGCAAGTCGGCGGCAAGGTTGTCGATACAGTCACTCGTAGCTTGTTGCTCTTGATGCAAAGCACGTTGTGCACCAAAGAGGTGACTCTTGGTGACGAAGGAGTTCATGTCGTCGTCTTGCTCCATGAAGAGTGGGTTGGTATAAGTACTTGGCCTATCCATCATGAGCAAGTGGTGGTGAGTAGGACAAATGAGAGAACAAAACCAAAGTTACCTTTTCCGAAGATTATGGATGTAACAAGTACGATCTCACGATGCTATAATAGGGGAATTGGTACCAGGAATTGTTTCTCACACCTACAAGTAAAAGGCTTATGGAGGAGCTCGGTTAAGATTGTGGAAAAAATTTCAAGCAAATGTTAGTCAAGATATCGATAAGGTTGAGAAGATTCACAAAAATGCAAGTAAAAACAAATAGATCAAACCCAATGATATCACTAGGAACACACACACGGAAGATAGATGGGATCCGCACAACCAAGGGGTGAGCTCAAAATGTGCAACCACGGGAAATGCTCTTGTTGTGCGAATACTAGAGAGACACTAGCTCGATTGCTCAAATGGGCTAGATACGCATGTGCACCAACCTATAAGAGAAACGTGTCGTCTTCAATCCCAACTATGCTACGTATGAGGTATCGAAGATGATATGCAAAAATGACTCGATGCTATTGCTTACAAGCTCTTTGTTGCTCCTCTTTTGCTTAAAAGCTTTTCTTGTTTTTTTGAAGCTAGAGCCAAGTATGATATGAGACAAGTATGTAAGATATGCACGGGAGAGACTTATGGCACTAAGATGGTAACAAGATCACTACGATGCACAAAAGCGTGGCCCGGCAATTCTCAACTTGCTAGTCTCGATGGGTAAGCGACGCGAAATGGCTCGGGTTATCAATGCAAAAGCAAGGGTTAGATGTCGTCAAGGTTACCGTCCGATCGTACGGTAAGAATGTAGTTGGTGAAGCCGGTGTGGTGTCCGAGTTGATGATCGAGTGGCGGCGATGATGATGTCCCAAATGCGCCTAAGTAGCCGAAACACCTTAGGACACAAGAGAAACCGCGGTCCGAAACTCAAACAACCACGAGAATTAGTGCAGAAGAACACGAGTGTTGGTATGGAAGCAAAATGGTGCAAACCAAAGATGGCCGAAAGTTTCTGGATGGCCCGTGCGCACGGGGTAAGTGAGGCCCGTGTGCACGGGGTCTCGAGGGCCCTTGTGCACGGGGTGTGCTGCGAGCGGATGAACAGCTCTGGATCCGAGGGGATTTTCCAAGATAAGGACAATTTCGAGGATTTGGAAGGTGGGGAAGCAGGAAGATGGGTAGATCCACTTGCCAAACTCCAAATTCGTGGATCAAAACAACCAAATCTCACAAGATCCAACAAATTGCAAGAAAATTTTTTGGGGCTATTTTTGTGGGGATTTTCGAATTTGGACGAAAAACAACAAAATCAAGCTAGCAAATGGGGGGGATGGGACTCCAAGAAGTGAATCAACCTTGCTCTTGATACCAAAATGATATAGGATGAGATCCTAGAGGGGGATCTTTTCACACTTGGAGGGGGAAAAGGGCAAACTCACAAGAACTCAAAGAGGAAATCACTCAAACAATTCCATAATCACACATCGACTAGAATAGCAAAATAAGATTCACAAGTCACAAGCACAATCAAAGGAAAGATACAATGGCAAAGTTCTTCCCACTCCTAGGAGATGAGGTCTTGAAGATAGTCTTCTCCTAGAGGAGGTCTTGAAATCCACTAGGATTCTTCCCAAAGGGGTCTTGATTCCACAAATGGGAAGGTATAAGGAGCAAAGCTCACAAATATCTCATCTCATACTTTGCTGACCCTAAACATAGCACTAGGTACGGTTTATATAGTCTTGGTGATGAGGACATGACTACCTTGGATATGACCAAAAATATTGCATATATGCATATTTGTCAGGTGATTTCTAGTGCAAACTATTCAATAATCTATTTATGTTATCCAGAACAAAAATACTTCACACACTTTTGTGTTTTGTCTAATTGCAGGTGTATGGGACATTTGTACAATCCACATATGAAGATAAGGAAGAAAGAGATGTTTATTTGCTGTCCAAAAAGTTCTCTCACGTCACTTTTGGCCCAAGAGAAGATAGAGTCCAAGTCTCTCACGTTCTGGATTCAGATTCGGACTGCACAGACACACCTGACTCAAAACGCACACAAGTTTTTCATACGGACTCTGAATTGGGTGATTCTTTTTTTGTTGGAAACTAGATTTCGTGCACTTTCCAACCCAATTGGAATCACCTTCAAATTCGTCCGGAGCGTTGAGTTGTGGACGAAACAATCTGATGCTGCAGCAGAATCCGAGTCAAACTACAAGTCCAAAGGTGTTACATCACCTCCACTTGGGCCCATTGGCCTTGTACGACCTAGATTTAGTTTTAGGCTGCCTTGGGACGTCCTCCCACCTCCTTGGCCGCCACCCCTTGCTCCTATATAAGTAGATCCATCTAGTAGCTTTTCCTTGGGATTTGTTTAGTTAAAAGTTAGCCATTGCAACTTCGTGTACTTCGTTTGTGTCCAACGACCAGACCAAGACCGCTTACGGATCCCCACCATTATCAATACTTCATATATATTCGCAATATTCAGATTGCTTTATCATATTCTTGCTCGTTTTTCGATTGCTTGCAGGAATAGACCTTCGTGGCCTGGTTGATCGTGATCCAGCGTGGTCAATAACCTCTCGGAGTTGGTTTAGCGATTGCTAAGGCGCAACGTCGTGCATGTTTGTAGTCGGATTGTCAAAGTCGTCTCCACCAAATCGATAGTTATCATCTCATCGAAAGATCGGGACACCCCCGCCTCTATCAAGATGATGAGGACATGACTACCTTGGATATGACCAAAAATATTGCATATATGCATATTTGTCAGGTGATTTCTGGTGCAAACTATTCAATAATCTATTTATGTTATCCAGAACAAAAATACTTCACACACTTTTGTGTTTTGTCTAATTGCAGGTGTATGGGACATTTGTACAATCCACATATGAAGATAAGGAAGAAAGAGATGTTTATTTGCTGTCCAAAAAGTTCTCTCACGTCACTTTTGGCCCAAGAGAAGATAGAGTCCAAGTCTCTCACGTTCTGGATTCAGATTCGGACTGCACAGACATACCTGACTCAAAACGCACACAAGTTTTTCATACGGACTCCGAATTGGGTGATTCTTTTTTTGTTGGAAACTAGATTTCGTGCACTTTCCAACCCAATTGGAATCACCTTCAAATTCGTCCGGAGCGTTGAGTTGTGGACGAAACAATCTGATGCTGCAGCAGAATCCGAGTCAAAGTACAAGTCCAAAGGTGTTACATCACCTCCACTTGGGCCCATTGGCCTTGTACGACCTAGATTTAGTTTTAGGCTGCCTTGGGACGTCCTCCCACCTCCTTGGCCGCCACCCCTTGCTCCTATATAAGTAGATCCATCTAGTAGCTTTTCCTGGGGATTTGTTTAGTTAAAAGTTAGCCATTGCAACTTCGTGTACTTCGTTTGTGTCCAACGACCAGACCAAGACCGCTTCCGGATCCCCACCATTATCAATACTTCATATATATTTGCAATATTCAGATTGCTTTATCATATTCTTGCTCGTTCTTCGATTGCTTGCAGGAATAGACCTTCGTGGTCAGGCTGACCGTGCTTCCAGCATCGTCAGTAACCTCAGGAGATTGGTTTAGCGATTGCTAAGGCGCAACGTCGTTCACGTTTGTAGTCGGATCGTCAAAGTCGTCTCCATCAAATCGATAGTTATCATCTCATCAAAAGATCGGGACCCTCGCCTCTATCAAGTGGTATCAGTTTTCAGGTTGCTCGGTGAGAATTTCCAGTTTTCCTAGATTAGATTTATTTTCTTACCTATTGTCCAAGAAAAAGCAACACAAAAAAAAGTTAGATCTGTTCATCCTTTATCCAAGCCAGTCTGAGCCTTTGCAATTTTCTATTCATTGCTTGCATAGTTGAATTATCGGTTGCATCGTCGTGTCAGTTGCTGGTCTTAGCGTCTAGTTCCTTTAGAGTTTCGAGTTCTGTTCACATTAGTCACGCCGCCGCTGCATCATTATCCCTTCCGCTGTCCACCATCCCATCTATTAATTTCCACCATGTGCTACGCACTGTTCATTGTCATAATCATAGTTGAGGTCATTCACATCTTCGCCTGATCCAATCTGCATCTTATCTAGTTTGTCTTGGAAAGAAAAAAAAAGATAGAGAAAAAA